>NC_046172.1:118462993-118518800 GCF_011064425.1 Rattus rattus
CTAGACTGTTGTGGGGAGGGCGGCAATGGGGGGAGGGTGGGGAGGGGAACACCCATAAAGAAGGGGAGGGGGGATGTTTGCCCGGAAACCGTGAAAGGGAATAACACTCGAAATGTATATAAGAAATATTCAAGTTAATAAAAAAAATATAAAAAAATAAATTATATTATGCATCAATAGTAGTAATGACTACTCAAAATATGCTATTTAATAAACAAACTTTACATTCACTGCCTTGTTTAATATTCACATTGACCTGGTGGTCCTTTCACTGTACAGATGAGAAAGTGGAAGCACTCCTCAAAGATACACATAGCCAGCGAAAGACAGCTAGAATGTAGACCCAGGCCTATGAGATTCCAGACTATTGATCCCATGAATATAGAGAACTGGGCCCGTTGCTGCCCAGTGTGTGTGTGTGTGTGTGTGTGTGTGTGTGTGTGTGAGAGAGAGAGAGAGAGAGAGAGAGAGAGAGAGAGAGAGAGAGAGAGAGAGAGGGGTGTTTGGAGAATTTTTTATTTTTTGTTTGTTGTTTAAGAGAGAATCTCATTGGTTCAGAATGGTCTCAAACTCGCTATGTAGCCAAAGATAGCATTGAATATCTGATCTTTCTAAACCCTCCAATGCTCAGCTTATCTATGTTTGTTACCATATTCAGCTTTTCACTGTTTCATATTTAATTTTTTAGCTATCTACAAAGAAAGCCTAGTTTTCAACAAATACAGGTACTCTGTCCTCTGGGACACTCAGCTCTTTCTTCTCACCCTTTCTCAGATTTGCATGAAGGTTTCTCCATCAGGTTATACTTAGGGATTCCATTATGTAATCTAGACCTGCATAAGGCTATAATTTATAGAATAGCACTATGTAGGTTAGCTTAATTCTTGCTCAATATTGTACTGTGAACAGTTGGTCCCTGTATTTGGTCTGCTCTTGGAGATTTTGTAAGTGGAAGGTTAACCTATGGTGTAGTATTCATCATTTAATTTGTTCATTTAGCAAATATGTAACAGAACTCCTGGTGTGACCAATGTATTATGTGGGTGCTAGTAATATAAAAAGGATGCCACAAACTTTACAGTATAGTGAAGAAGACATGCAATGAAATAAAATTTAAATTAAGAAATGAGTACAAATTGTCTAAGATGAACAAGTTGAGAATTATACAAGAGTGAAAAGAGACACTATTGTTAGTCATGTGTTCTGGAAAAAGAATGTATAAGCTTAGATTAAGTGAAAATTAAACCAAATATGGGAAAAATGAAGAGAGCAATATTGTTAGTAGAGGTTATAGTGTATGCAGAGTAGGGTGGATATACTGGTCTGCCTGGAACTGATAGAGAGATAAGATGTGGGGCCTTTTTTTTAACTCATAAAAGAAAGAGTTTATTGGGCTTGTTGTTTTAGAAGGTGAGTCCATGATCAGCATAGCAGCATAGTCCTGCAGGCAAGGCATTGGTGCTGTAGCTGAAAGCTTACATCTGAACAACAATCAGGAGGCAGAGAGAGAAAGAGAAAAGGCTAATTGGGAACTGCAGGGGCTTTCGAAATTTCAAAGTCCATCTGCATTGGCACACCTCTTCCAACAGTGAGAGATGTGGACTTTTCTTTTAAATTTAATTTCATTTTTTCACTTCTCTACTTTACATTCTACTCACTGTCCCCGTCCTGGTCACCCCTTCCCACAGCCATTTCCCCATTCCTTCCCCTTCTCCTCTGAATGGGTGGACCCCCTCCTGGGTATATCCTTACCCTGGCACTTCACGTCTTTGTGAGGCTAGGTGCTTCCTTTCCCACTGAAGCCAGACAAGTCAGCCCAGCTCGAAGAACATATCCCATGTAAAGGTACCAGCTTTTGGGATATCCCACTCCAGTTATTCAGGACCCAGAGATGTGGGATGTTTAATGTTAGCAGTGGCAAAAAGCTGAGAACCCTGGCATGAGGCAGTCACCATAGAAGACATCAGTAAAATTGTTAATTTGGGATCAAGCATAGGGGAAACAACAATAATCAAAGATCAATGGGCAGGAGGAAACCACATCATGTAGACCCTGGCATGCCAGAGGAGATGGATTTTCTCTATAAGAAAGGTATTAGATGGTTTCAACAGAAGTACAAGGTGAATTAAGTGACTTAAAAATATCTGCTGTCTGGAAGATAAATTCTAGGTGAACAAACAATAATGAAGTCAAGGGAGAATAGGAGGTTATGACAGTAATCAAGAAGAAAGCATGTTGGCTCAGGGCAAACAGTCTTGTAAGCCTTTGATAGACATAGACTAACCAGAAATCAAATGTCCACATGAGGCCATGGACATATAGGTTCATGATCAGGCACAAGTAAAGGTTGTAGAGACTTAGGAAAGTCCCCCACCCTCTCACCCTCACTCTTATCTCCCCCTCTTACCTCTACCTCACTTTGAAGCTTTAGCAAGCAGGAAGTGAAAGCTTGCAGGTAAATAGATAGAAGTAGAAGTGTTAGATTGAGTGATGTGACCCAGTCTCAAAAAGTCAAATGCCACATGTTCTCCTTTTATCAATGATGCTGAGATCCAAATCGTCAGATGTGAATGTATAACATGGAGTAATCTCAGAAACAAGAAAAGTCGAAAGGGACCATGTGAGAACAAGAGAGGGGAATAGATTCCTTATTTACTCCTTTACTTTTTCTTTTTCTTTTTAAATTTTAGTCCTGACTATTTACTCCTTTTCAGCAAGAGACACTAAGCACTAGGAATTGAGGATGATAACTAACATCAGAAGACCATTGGGTATCTTCAAAGCCCTGACATTCTTCAAAGTCCCCACACTGCTTGTTGCTTGTGACTCAAAAAGTACTTGTTAGCAGGGGGTCTTTGGTCCATATCCATGTCTCTTTAATAATTAATGAAATGATGGCTTAGATCCAGGTTAATATGGTCCACAGTCGATGTCAGGGTGTATTAATTACAACATTTGTTTGATTAACACTAAGAATTTTGTGATAAAATAGGATTGGAAACCACAAGGCTACCCCAAGTTAGATAATTATTTTTTTCAGGCCTTCTCAGAACCTTTGATGATCTGATGTGAATTTCATATTCTCAAGAGCAGGCTGTATGTGATATGCCATTATATGGTTGAGAAAGATCCTTTGGTTCTTACCTGCTTTTTTGGCAAGTGGAGAGAACAGTGTTCTAAGAAATAAGCTCTGAGAAACACTAGATCTCCAAGGTCTCTTCTAGAGATGGCTTTCTTTGACATTTTTGCTAAAATAGCTATACCATATGCACTGATGTATGGTCAAGTTGGTCCAGAACATCAAAAGGTTTGCAGTAAGAGCAGCTGGAGTGGAGCTGTGTGGTTAGTGTGAAGAAGGTTGTGTGCTTCGAAATGTTCCAAATATACAGGTGGAAAGGAAAATGACCTTCCACTTTTTTAATCAGGGACATGGATGATAATTTGCCTACAACTTAACAGAGTGATCTAGTAGGTCAACTACATGCCCTAGTCAAGACCCTCATTTAACTAAAAACAAAGCCAGGGTTGAGGGTTAAGTGTTAGAGAAAGCTGAAAAACATGACCCCTTCCTAAGACAGAGGAAGCACTGCAAATGGCATGTGAGTGACATGGGAGAGCTGCCTAGGGACTTAGAGTGACAGGCTCAATTGTAAAGTGTCTACTTTTCTACAAGTCTTCCACGCCCTTGGTAAGATTTCATACACACTAAAGGTCAAAGGTGATATATACTTCCACCCTCAGAGATTTAGAGCAGTCTTGTGGAGGAGGAATGGAAGTTTGAGCCAATGTAATCAGGGTCTTGCAAGGCTGGGGCATAGTTTAGTTGGTTGAGTGGCCACTACCTAGCATGCTCAAAGCCCTGGACTCGATTCTCATATCACATGAACTGAGTATGGTGGTGTGTGTCTATAATCCTAATACCAGGGAAGAAGAAGGAGGAGCAGAAATTGAAGGCCATCCTCAGCTGCACAGACAATTCAAGGCCAACAAACCTTGAACTCTGAGATACAACAGAGTCTGTCTCAAAAGAAAGAAACAAACTTCACTGTGCAACATGCATTCCACAAGTAGCACCTCACAGATTCTTCCTAACAGCTGTATGAGATAGTGAGATAGTTACCATTATATAGCCTTCTTCAGATCTAGGGAAACAGCCAATAGAAGTTCAGAGAGGTCAAGCAATTTATCCAAAGTCAACCAGCTGACCCATTCAGCCTTGAAAATAGTACAGTTGTGATCAGGTCAGGTTTACCCAAAGACCCATATCTGTAAGCACTTTCCAAACTGCCTCCCGAAAATCCAAAATGATAGGACTGCCAGTAGACGGGGGATGGGCTTGATGGGCAAGATTCAGTTTCTACTTCTAGATTTTACTCAGTGGATAAGCTACAGATTCTAGATAACCTATGAAGACAGCAGTGTCAAAATGTTCAGGCTTCTCATGGGGGTCATCATGTGTACTACAGAGCCCTCCACACACTGACTTCATGGCTGGGTACTCCTGAGCCCTCTACACACTGACACTATGACCTACTGCTCTTAGGAAAAAAAGATGGTTCCAGGATGAATGCCTAATTCTTATTTAGCCTTTTAACGGATAATTTTATTTAGCCTTAATTCCCTGATGCCCCAGAGAACATAGTTTCACAGTGTCATTGCCCCCTCCCTAGTGACACACTCTGTGTGGGAAGAAAGCCAGCCTGCATCTTGCTTATCACCACTGTCTGGTAAGCGCGGGCTTCAGCAGATGTTGGCTAAATGCAGTTGCAGCTGATGCTGAGCTGGGTCTGGCTGCAATCAGGGGGTCCTGGGGCTCAGGGAATTCTTAGAATTGCAGCAGAAGACAGGGGAGTCCATTCACATTGTGCTCTGCCCACATTCTTCTTTTTTTGTGGAGACCAAAAGAGAGGTGGTGATGGAGGGCAAGCTGCTTTTATTTTTATTTTATTTTTTTTTACACTGCACGGACCTCATTCTCTGAAATCAGCTCTTCGGTCTGAAAGGACAAAGCTACCTTAAGTAGAATGTCAGCCTGGTATAGCCAAGTGTCATTATATTAATATGCAAAGCTACCAGTCAGCTAATCTCCACAAACCATTTGTTTCCTTAATTGCCCTCTTAGGGCAAAAGTGAAAAAAATAGGAAAGATGAATAACAATTGTATCTAATTCACCCTTCCTGTTCTCCCCCTTTCCACTTACTGCAGCGGTTATGAAGCAGGCAATTTTCAGCTTAAACTGTCTAACCACTCCTCACTCAGTCCCCACCACAGTGGCCCTACTTCCCATCACACGGTCTGTCAGGATCCCTGGGTCCTGCCCCCTGACCCCACTCAGAGAATTATCTTGGGCTTTGACACTCAAAATCATCTCCAAGGGTTAACAAGGTAGCAGTAAGGTATCTGGTTGTAGCCTGCCTTGCCCCAGGAAAGGGAGTGCATCAGCCTCTTAGCGCTAGCTCTAAGCAGCAGCACAAATTTGTACCCTGTCTCTTCTGCTTCCCAGATCTGTGGCTTTGGGTAGATCTCTCTAGCTCTCCAAAGCCTCCTTAGGAAAACTGGGGCAGGGGAAATGCAGATGTATAGTAGCACCCACTACAAAGGGCTGCGAGGGCTTGTATCAGATCCTGTCCCAGCCTATAAGATGAAAGATTGGGCTGTTCCATGACCTTAGCTGCTGCTGCTTATTAGGAAGCTAGAAATAGGGTCCCTTTTCCCATGCACTGCTGCTCCGCCACAGCTCAGAAAGCAGGAAAGCTGGAGGTGTTTCACATGCCTGTTTGAATAGCGAAAGAAGAGAGGGAACAAAGGAGTTTCCGGTGAATGATCTCTTTAAGCCTTATTATGCCTCATCTCTAGTCTCAGAACTTCCCCCTCTCTAATCAGCCCTGACCTCTCAGTGACCAGGGCCTTCTAAAAGCTGTTTGTATCCCACAGTATCTAAGTTTGTTGCAAGAAAATAGCCAAAGGAACAGACGTTGGAACAGACGTTGGAACAGACGTTCCCCATCTCTTGAGATATATCCTCCAGTACAGACTTGGAGAGCAACTGTGTCTAGGAAATGGGGCTTCAGATGTGTTCGCATACTGCATTAGGTGTAAACGAGCACAAACCTCAAAACCTGAATCCAGGAAAGGTCAGTTTCCACACAGAAACAACTGTGTGGAAGTCTATAGATTCCCAAGATGGCTTGACAAATTGTTTCTTTTTAAGGATTGATTTATTCATTTATTATTTTTATAAATATGTGCATGCCTTTGTGAATTTTATTTGTATCACGTATGTGTAGGAGCTCTCAGGCCAGGTGTCAGATCCTCTGGAACTCAAGTTACAGGCTTTTGTAAGCTGCTTAGAAGGTGCCGGGAACCAAATGCAGGGTCTCTGCACAACATGCCCTTACCCACTGCGCTATTGTTCCAACCTCAAAAATTCCATTTCTAAGGCCAGAAAACTTCCACTGCTAAAGACAAGCCCTCCCCCAGGTCAGCATCGATTAATAAACTCAACAGTGCCTGTAGCCAGGGGCATGGGTGTTAGTGCCCATGTTACTAGGGGTATGATGGGGATTAAACAATAGTAGGTTCTCAGAAACGATGGTTGTCCTATTTTTTGCCCAACCCTTCCTCTAGGAAGGCCTGGAGCGAAACCCCTATTTACCTGTCCTGGAAGCAGCACTAAGCAGAATGATATGGAAGAATGACTTAACTTTAAAGAGTTAGGGTTAAGATTTAAGAAGGAAGGACCATCTTGGGACTGTCCCGCATGGGGATTCATCCTGTGTACAGACACCAAACCCAACACTGTTGCTGTTGCCAAGAGGTGCTTGCTGACAGGAATCTGGTGTGCTGTTCCTTAGGAGGTTCAGCCAGCAACTGACCAATGCAGATGTGGATGCTTGGAGCCAACCATCAGACTGAGCTCAGGGACCACGGTGGAGGAGCTGGGGGAATGACTGGAGGAGGTAAGGAGATTGTAACCCCATAGGAAGAACAACAGCTGGCCGGACCACCCAGTGCAGCCAGGGTCTAAACCACCAACCAAGGAGTGTACAGGGAGGGATCCCTGGCTCCAGATACATATGCAGTCGAGGATGGCCTTTGTCTGATATCAACGGGAGGGAAGGCCCTTAGTCCTGTGGAAGTTTAATGCCCCAGTGTAGGGAGATGCTGGAGGGTTGGGGTGGGAGAGAGGAAGTGGGTGGGGAAGCACCCTTATAGAGGGAAAGGGGAGGAAGGATAGGGAGGTTGTGGGATGGGGAGCTTGTGGAGGGGAACCAGAAAGTGGGATATCATTTGATATGTAAAAAATGGAATGATTAATAAAAAATAATAAAACAAAAAAGGGTTAGGGTAAATACTTAAAAGTCTTAAAAAGGTAATTCTTATGGTGATTTCGATAGAGTGTTGGAAACACTCTATGAGTGTCTGCTTACAGTAAACAGGGTATTTGTTTGATATTCTTTGGAAATTGTTTTAGGGATCTCTAAGCATGTGTACTCTCCTTTTCAGTAACTCCCTGAACATTCCCTATCATTCTTTTTATCTGCCATTATGAAGTGAATCCCACTGTTTCTGGGCTGTGTGGAACTTCCTGCTCCGAAGGTCATGGTAAGCAGTGGTGCTCTGCTTGCCTTTACAGATGACGCCACGGATCTCTTGATTATGTGGCCGTGTAACCCTGCTCTCCAGCAAACAACTGCATCGGGCTTCATTATTGATGCTCAGGGAGTCAGCTTAATTACAATTTTTAATGACGTCCATGTTCATACAGCTTCTGTATTAGCTGCCACCTCCTTGAGTGCTCTTTAATACGTAATAAACATTATCCTTCACTGAAGCACAGATCTGATTTCTCATCCTCAACACATTATGATCATTGGCAAACCTCTGAATCCACTGACATTAAGAAGCTAATCTGAGACCTTGTGATTGAGGACAGAATGTTTTGTAGCCTGGCTCCAAGGCAAAAGAGGAGGGTATCTTCACACCCATAAACTCCAAAGTAGCAGCATGACTCTTCTGATAGAGGCCTCTGCCAGTCCTAAAAGTCATTGGTGCAAGAATGGGATGGAGTCTTTGCTACTCACAGGCCACTGTAGTAGTGAATCTGGAGAATCTACATGTCCACATTGAGGAAGCATAGTGCTGTTCTGACAAACTCTGACTTGTCATTCTTATGCATGGAGCAGTAGTGATGAAGTTCTAAACTTGATCAAAGATACCTACTGGCAGAAAACTCGGGTTCTGACACACACACACACACACACACACACACACACACACACACACACACACACACACACACACACACACACAGTCCATTAAACAAATCTCTAGTGTGTGGTCCCTGCTATACTGCTCTAGACTACCAGAGTCTTTGGTGCTTTGTGAAAGGCTTATTTGGTAATTCTAAATTCACGAAACGAAGAATTAATTATGTTGAACTCCAGTTGAGTGTCATTTCACACATTCAGAGTGATGCACAATCATCACTTAGCCCTCCAATATTTCATCATCCTATATAGGGACCTTGTGTGTAGCAAATAATCTGTGTCCTTCTTCCCTCCCTGTCCCCAGCCCCTGGGAAACTCTAGTATACTTTCCATACTACAGATGTACATAATCTGGAGAGTACTTGTAAACACAATTACATAACGTGTGACCCATGGGTACCACCTTCATTTCCTTACAATAATACTTGAAGATCCATCCTTGTTCTAAGTGATGCCGTTATTTCATTATCTCTATTTAGCTGTAGTCCATTGTATGAGTATGAAACATTTTATCTGTTCAACAGTCGGTAACCGTCTGCATTGCCTTCAACTTCTGGTTCCTGGGATTCCAGCCCATGAACATGTGTAGAGTATCTCTTCTCAGTGCTTTGGGCTATATTCCTTACAGTGAGAGGTAGTGAAATTATAGGGAGTATAACAACTCCATGTTTAACATTTTGAAGAAATAATGAGTTGATTTACATGTATATCCCCAACAGCAATATTAGAAGAGTTTCAGTTTGTTCATATTTTTACAAGTACTTGATCTTTTCTTTAACAAACAAACAACAAATACCATTTAGTTGCATTAGTGGCTTGGGAGTAACATTTCAACATTGGTTGTATAAACTTTTTTCTCCCATTGCAGAGTCTTGATATGCTCAAAACTCAACTGACGATAGGTGTGTATCATGGGATTATTTCTGGGCTTCCCATTTTATTCCATTGATTTCATTGTTTATACTTAATCCAGGCCTAACCTCCCTCCCTTTCTTCCTCCCTTCTCCCTCCCTACTCCCTTTTTTGCTTTTCTTCTTCCTCCTTTTCCTCCTTCTCCTCTTTCCCTTTTCTCTTTTTAGTTCTTGTCCATCTCCTCCTTCTCCTTCTTCTTGTTCTGCAAGTTTTTTTTTTTTTTTTTTTTTTTTTTTTTTTTTTACATAGCCCTGACTTTCCTGGAGCTCACTATGGAATTATGTTCGCCAGGCTGGGCTCAAACTCAAAGACAGCCTCCTGCCTCTGCCTCTTAAGTGCTAGAGTCAAAGGAATGACAATGCTTTCTTGATTAGTACACTCTTATAGTGTCTTTTTAAGCTTGAATCTGCCAGTTTTCACAAGGATATTATTTCCTTACTTGTTCTTTTCCTATTCAGGGATCCTAGAAATTCCATATTAATTTTAGGATTAGCTTTTCTGTTTCTTCAAAGAAGGTTATTGTGATTTTCATAGGTGTTTCACTGGATTTGTTGATCGCCTTGAGTAGTATTCCAACTAAACAATATTAAACTTTCCAGTCTCAACACAGGACAGCTCTCCACATATTTGGGTATTCCCAAAGAAATATTGAGAGTAGATATTCTCAGGCTGTGCTGAGACAAGCTGAAGCAAGCAACTGGGCCAGGACTGACATGTTCTTGGATCACCACAGGTTGAGTTTAGCACATGCTGTCAATAGAAGTGAATATACTCCATGATTTTCAGATGGAAAAAAGGAAAATCCAGAATAGAAGAGAAGGCATCTCTGAAAGACTGTTAGTTGGTACTCAGTACATGTCAGCTGTCTTTATGATTTATTTCACTGCAAGGCTCAGTCTTGTCCAGTAAGGCTCATCTCTGGTAAGATCTGTAATAAGAATATCAGTGTACTTCTACATGGAAGGTGTATAACATTTCCTAATTGTAGTTATACTTAGCAAATTGTATCCTGTTCCAAAAAGATCTAATAAAGGGTATAAAAGTTTTTCCATTGCTCCTTTCCTGTGAGGCATTGTGTGTGGCAAGCTGGACTTGGGAATCGAAGCAACTTTGTCCCCAGGATCTTCTGTTCTTCCAACAAATCCCAAAAGCAGCATTTTCTGAACTAGACATTAAAAAACCCAGGTTTAAACCCTAGACCTGCAACTTAACTTATGCTATGGCCCTGGGGAAAGCATTGACATTCCTTTAGATTGGACATTCTTTTGTAAAATGAGCATTTTAATAATATCTGCTGAATCCACAGGGACATTGTTCTGTCAAGAGATGTATAAGATGCATACAGTAGACAGAATTTCAAAAATCATTACTGTCTCCACTAGGAGTCTCAGTTTTGGGGTAGGGGCTCCCTGTTTCAGGAATAGGATTCTGCTATAAAGTGTATATCTGTATATGCACTGAACTCAGATTACAGGGATCTTAGTGGAAGAAATTAAAGAGAGAGAGAGAGAGAGAGAGAGAGAGAGAGAGAGAGAGAGAGAGCCTGACTCTCTCTGATCCCCAAGCAGATGGGAATTATTGCATAAAAGAATAAAAAGATGATCAGATGTATGGATGAGTAATGGAAAAATCAAAGCCAAAGAAGGGCCAATATTTTGCAATTATGAGAACCAAAATCCAGGAAGCAAACACTTGCATGCTAAGTGCCTGTTGCAGGTCACATTCGACCTGGAGCTCTGGGGACTGTCTAGTCAGATATACCATCCTGTAAAGCTTTGATTAGCTTGGTTTCTTTTTTTTTTTTTTTTTTCTTTTTTTTTTTTTTCGGAGCTGGGGACCGAACCCAGGGCCTTATGCGCTTGCTAGGCAAGCGCTCTACCACTGAGCTAAACCCCAACCCCTGATTAGCTTGGTTCCAAAGCCAAGAGTTACTTACATAGGAGGGCAGAGCATAAGATGACTGACTTACCCTATGTCTTCTAGAAGCTTCAGTACCAGAGTGGTAGTGGTAGAACTTGAGAACAGATAGAAGCTAAGGTTTGTTCAGAAAGTATTCATGCAGAAAAATTAGCACTCAGACTCATTGCTTTCTTATCATAAACGACAGAGTTAGACAAACATTTGGAGCAGGGTATTTCTTAGTCCATTGATGCCCCTGACCATGGTGAGGCATATATTGTTTGGTGACATTTCTGTAGAGTGGACCATGATACCATCACCATATAAATGTCAAGTTTGATATCACTCCCCACTGTGTACCCAGGATTGCAGAGGACTTGGGAGTAGGACTGCCTATTCCTTTACTCCCGAGCCTCTCTACCTAAACAGGGAGTGATAGAACAATCGTGGTCTCTTCCATTCACTGTAATAGTAGGTGATGACATAACCTTTTGGAGATCAGTTATTCTTACACAAGTCAAGAGCTGCATCTTTCTGTGTGTTTTAGTGCATCTTAGAGTGATAGAGAAAATGAAGAAAATGAAGGAGTCTGCCCAACAGAAGTAACAGGTTACCATGAATAGTCTATTGAAGAGCTTCGCAATTTGAAGACAGAAGTCACTCTTCTCCAAATATTTTTTATTTCTATGTGATTCCTGGGATCATGTCATAACTCAGTATGGTGAAGGAACTGAGGGCTTTTCTCTCTCTCTCTCTCTCTCTCTCTCTCTCTCTCTCTCTCTCTTTTGTAAAAATACTCTTTACAAATTCGTTTTTTTCCATCACTGCTGTCCTCCATGCCCCTTTTCATTTTTCAAATGGTTTCCCCTTCTACTTCCAGTCACAAGCATTGCATACCCTTTCTTTCCTTCACTTCCCTTGAGATCTCATCTTCTTTTTTCTTTATTTTTTATCAGATTTCTTTTATTTATTTACATTTCAAATGTTATCCCCTTTCCCGGTTTCCCATCCATAAACCTCTTATCCCATGCCCGCCCGGAGATCTCTTCTTCTAAACTGGAAAGATTGTTAGAGCCATAGACAGTGGATGACTCCAAGGAAGCAGGATCTTTCGGACACAAAAGGGCTGGTGTGCATATAACCCTACAGAGACAGTGTCAGCATGCACTAGACCTCCATAATTTCAAGCTAGATAAAATCGTGGCACTGACAAGGGGAAGGGAACACAAACTTCCACCCTTAGCCAAGAAGCTCTTTGCCACGTGATATATGCAGAAAAGGGGGAAAGGAGGGGGAGTCACTTTTCTTCAATGGAGTAACACTGGATATATCAACCACACTTCAGGCAGACCACGGGTATTTGCCCCACACAAAATGAACTCAAGTGTGTGAATGTGTGTGTGTGTGTGTGTGTGTGTGTGTGTGTGTGTGTGTGTGTGTGTGTAATGGTGTGTAGTGGTATATGCATGCATGTATATACTTGCTGTTCTAGTAAACTTTTTGTCCTATTGGCTTTTTGTTTGTTTGGATTTTCATTTAGTTGTTTTGCCTTTGTTTTTGACAGAGAAAGAACATAATGTGGGTAGGTGGGGAGATAAGAGGATGTCACAAGAGTTGAAGGAGAGGAAGAATGTGATCAAAATACATTGTTTGAAAAATTATTTTTAACATACAAAACCCCAGAAAACATCTTTTCCTCTGGAGGGGGAAAAACTTTCATAACAATACAGTAGCATCAAATAATGGAAAGTTTGATTCCTGATTTATAAATCCTTACTATTGATAGGAACAAAAGACAAAGCTAAATATAGGGATGGTATGGGCAAGTGACAAGCTTGCTGCTTGCATTTTCTCATAATAAGAAAGGCCTCAGAGAAGAGAAAACAACAATTACCCTTCCATTACTGAGGTGAAACAGAACACATCATTGTTCTGATCTTGATGGGAGGCAGTGTTGGTGGGGTACGTAGGAAGGAAGGCAAGTTGACAACCAGACACTCTAAAGACAGATATTTACTGAGCACCAGTTAAAACCCAGAAACTAGTTACCAACCCAGGAACTGGATCATCATAAGAAAAAGTCCCTGTTCTTTTAGAGCATCTATTGAATCAGCTGAACAAAGGCTGTGTAAGAAAATAAACAGATCAGGTAAGAATAGGTTGAATATTCAGATTATCATGAAAAAAAACCTAAGAAGTAGCTAAAGCCAGAGATTAACAAGCCAGGAAAACTGTTTTAGCTAGAAACAAAGAAAAGGACTCTGCACTGAAGAGCTTTGTCTGGGAGCTAATGGGTGTAAGAGAAAGTGTCATTCAGCTTACTGGAGGAACATCTTTCCAGCAGAAAGATCTCCATCAAAGACAATGGTCCTGAGGTGCAAACAGGTCTTGCCTGGTCAAAAAGAAGCAAGGACAATGGGTTCTCAGTGGGACACCAATGTCAACTAGTAGGGCATTATTTTTTAAAACGTTGAGTGACTATTTTTGGTATGTTTAACTTTTCCAATGGCAAGAAAAGCCTATTTAGACAAGGAGGGGCTGCGGCCGAAAACAACATATTTGATTTTGTTTGGAAATTCCACTTCTCTACAGTCAGAGTGTAGAGAAGGGAAATCATTGTATACTATTGGTGGGAAAATAAATTGATACCACCGTTAGGCGAACCAGTACAGATGCTCACAATGCTGGAAACAGGACTAGTGTTGATGCGTTAACCCACTAATCTCAATTCTGGATACATATCTGAAGGAACTGACATCAGGATGCCAAAGGGACATCTGCACACTCATACTCACAGCCGAATTACTCATAATAGTCAAATTATGCAGCCTACAGTGGAAAATCCAGGGCCATAAATACTAACAGTGGTTATCACCAGTTGTCAGGTTTGGGGGAATATTTTGTTTCTGCATAATGTTCCACGTTTCCCAAAATGCCTTCTATTTCACATGTGAAGTCAGAAATGAAGATTTAATCCTATGCGAAGCAAAGTGGCTTGCATAGGCCACAGCAGTGCTGGCCTGGTGATTCTGCCGTCCTCGCAATTACTTCCAATGAGCTCTTTCCTGGGTGTTGGTGGCCAACCTGGGAATGATGGCTTCTTGACTGCTCCTTGATTTCAAGCCGCTGCTGGCTGCCTCATCCTGGCTGGTTAATGGAATCCTCTCCTGGGAGTCCCTCTGCAGCTCCACATGCTGCATCCATCATCCTGTCATCTGCCTGTCTTCTTCCAGTTTCTGAGCCCCAATTTCTTTCAACAGCCCTATTTTTCTTCCCTCCCTCTAGAATTGCCATCAGATCCCACCAGCAGGCTTGTCATGGAGATTGCCTGCAAAGTAATTCTTGAATGCCACAAACATTATTAAAGTCTATTTTCCGTCATGAGCACTCCCAGCCCGGAGGAAGAATGCTGCTCTCCAGTCCATCCATAAATAATTTTTGAAAGATTTCCCCTACAGTCCAGGGAACACTAAGAATATTTGCCCATCTCCTTGGTGCCTTTTCCAGCTACAAGCTCACTTCCAAAGCAGTAACAAATTTGAAGTCTCCCTCCAGAGTCTGTGGGATGCACAGCTATAGACAGAAGTAAAACTCAGCCCAAGTCCAGTGGCTAACACAAGAGAAGCAGATGGTTGACAGTCCCTCCTCCCATCCCTTTCGTAGGGCAGGGAAATCCACATCCATTCATGCTCTTTCTGGGTTTCAAGTGCACTGAGGTGTCTGGGAAAGTTGCCTGGAACCTGGAGGGAACAGGTAGTAGAGAGGTGGAGGCAGCAACCTTGTGTTCACTGGCACAGCTCTCTCCATATGCCCATTCTTTGGTGCCAGTCCCCAGTGCTTTCCCAGCCCCATGTTTGACAGCTTCACAGCTGCTATGCAATTAGGCCTCATCATCTCAGAAAATTTGCAAAGGGACATAAAGAACAGCTCTCTCCTCCTACTCAGGCCATGGTCGAAGGAGTAGATAGAATTATTTGACAGAAAACCAGAGGCAAGAAAGGATAAAATAGTAAGTGGGTTCCTTTAGAAGCAGTTCTCTGGAAGTTTATTGCAGAACTAGACAATCTTAAGTTGGAAAAAGGCTTTCATAAATATTCTTACCATGACTTATGATGCTAATTTACTGTCTCTAAAAGATAGGAACAGAGTTATGGTCTGTTGGGCCCTCACTTGATGAATAGAGGTGTTTATTCCTCTGCCTTCCAGCTAGGCAGTGGTATGCTGCGTCAGAGGCCACAAGATGGATAGCCTATAGTGATACTACAAGCAAAATCAGGCAAAGCAAGGCTTACTCCCCTTCAGCTAGTCAGCTTGCAGACACAGCATCAGTTCTAAGGTGCCTCCAACTTGTTGACCCCTCTTATTTTCTCAGGCATGCCCTTCTCACTGTGGTTTCCTTGGTCTGAATCCCCTCATGTTTATAAGTTGTTAGTGCTGACATGGAAAAGAAACTGATAGAAAAGATTCTGTTCTGTCCATATTACACTTCTGTGTTTCTCCCCTAAAATGTCAGAACTTCAAACTGAAGTACAGGTATGTTTTGGGTTATATCAGAGGTGAGGCTTTGATTTTTTTCATGAAACAGGGCATTGCCTCCAACGTGTCCCTAATGCTAAATGGTACCTCTGAGAATAGTAATATTTTTCAAAAAGTTTGTTTAGCACTTTTGACCAAAGACATTCAAAGCTTCAAAATACTGTTCAAGTTACCCAACAGATCCACTGTAGATGTACTAAAGGCTATTAGAACCAAATTGAAGGCTGGTAGGGGTTGGGGGTAATGGAGGTGTTTTCTAATGTTAGTCTAGGTTTTCCTTAGACTGGCAACCTTTTCTTAGTCTGGGAGCATGGATAGTGAGGGTATCCTAATTTCTAAAGAATGGGACAGAGTTAATCTGTGCAATGAGTTGATACCCTACTACTTAAAATGTCAACTGTCCAAATTCCAGCTTTGGAAGATCTTCCTGATTATGAGAAGAGCACAGAATGTTCAGTAGGACACAATATCAGAAGACTAAGGGAGAAAAGAAAGGGAACATCACTGAGATGAGAGCAATGCCCTGGATACAAGAATCAGGAAGAAGACAACTACCAAGTCAGCCCAAATCAATGCATCCCACCAGGACTGCTCCCCCAGATACAGTCTTTTATTTTTTAAACCACAGACCACAGATAAGGCAGATATCAGTCGCACGGAACAGATAGAGCCATTCATTGTTAGGCCACACTGTACTCGAGGAAACAGTCAGGGCTCATGTACAACCTTATAGTCAACGGCTAGAACTCTGCCTGAGACAGATTATCTTCCCCATGAATAAATACTTCTAATAAAAATAAATTGTGACAAAACAGACAAGAAATATAGTTGTGTTATTAACTTTTTTTTAATCTACCACATTTCCCTCTTTCTGTGATCTAATGTAATGCATTTGAAAAGGAATGGAAGATATGGCACAAAATGCAATCCTCTTATATTTGATCTATCCAAATAATACAAATTTAGGTCCAATTTAATCTGAATGCAGTACCTTGAACATTAGTCATCGTTGGGCAGCAAATAAACACATCTTACCTGAATAAATACAGATGTGACTTCAAAGAACATTTACACTAAGAGGACATTCACACAATAAGGACATTTACCTTACAAATTGTAGACTCAACACAATGTAGCAGATTAATTAAGACAAACCAAGTTGGTTAAAAAAATACCAAGCCACTTTTAACAAGAAAGGGGGGGGGAATGCATTCTTTATGCTCTCATGAAATTGCATATGCTTATTCCCTCTCCAGTCCATCTGTGATTCATTGAGCAAAACTGGAAAATCATTCCAGGAACCATAGTAAATCCGAAGGGCCAATGGGGGAAAATTAGCTGTTTGGAATGAAAAGGAAACATCAATTTCTGTTTGCATCTTCATGAACAATAATACTGTTTTCTCAGTATGAAGTCCGGTTTCTACTACTTTTATTATCAGGCCCAACAGACTTTTAGAGGAATAATCAAATGGAAGGTGCTTTGTTTTCTTCCAGTGCAGGTATTTACATACAACCATTTGCTCAGTCTGAAGAGCTTCCTCATTCTTCCTCTGTACTGTGAGGCCATCTCAGAGACGGTTTGCATAAGTAATGCATTTATTTACTAATCTTCAAAGAGTCTCTATTTTTCCTGCCTTCCCACTGTAGTCATTAGGGGTCACAACCCTGCAGGAAATATGGGCTGCCATGGTAACACAAAATGTCTGCTGCTGGGCTTAGCGTAATTCCTCCCTAATAGAAAGACAAGGAGCAGTAAATCCCATCTTTGATAAACTGGCTTATTGTTATATGGAGCCTCTACCTGGGAGGTGGCGATCCCCCAGAGCAGTTTAAAATGATACAAATGCAATTTGTATCTGGATTGATTTCTCATTTTGCACAAGGAACTGGGTAAAATTGTGCTAGGTCAAGTGAAATTCCTTGTCACATTTAAAAATCATTGGCATTGCACTCAGTCAGTCATCTGCTGGGCACATTTATCACATGCTATGTGTTGCTGTGCTAGGGACTGGAACAAAGCAAATTATTTCCCCAAATCACTTTTAATCCCCATAGAGAACTAGAAATAAAGTGCACCATCTCCGTCATTTTGAACTACTTAGTGATGATAACTATTTTATTAGTTTATAGTTTTTGTATATTGGGGGGGGGGACTGCTCAGGGTTAAGAGACCACTCGGGAGAGAAAAACATTTCGTATTGACCCTAAAAAGGAAGCTATATACAATAGCCAGAAACAAAGCTTTCGTGCTTCTATTTAGGAACAAAAGAAATGTAAAGCAGGAAAGGACGAGCTGCTACCCAATTATTTTGTTCCAGAAGGAGAATGTTCTGAAAAACAACCTGAAACTAATAATGAACACCTAAAATTATACTGCAAGGGAGACCAAACGCAGTTTGTGTCCCAAAGTGCAAATTTGTCCACATGGATCCCTTTGAGGGTCAGTCAGTCACATGGTCAGCTTCTTGGGCACTGATAGGAACAGTCAGTGCAGAGAAGATGCTTCTTTTCTCCCCAAACTGAGCCTCTCTTAAATCGTTAAGATAGACTGGGATCTGCTGTCCTGTCCTGCTGCTTTCTCTTCCGCCTCTTCAACACTTACACTCTCCTCTGTCCAGGCAGCTGCTTGCAATGGTTCTCAAGAGACCAGACTTATTCTACCTCCATGTCATGCTATACCCTATATTCCTCATTGGCAATGCCTTTCTCTTCCGTGTTTCACCAACTCTCATCATCAAAACTCTATTACTCCTTCACAACTTGTATCATAAAGTTGGGCACTAACGTACAGTCTTTCATAAATACTGTGTGGCAATTGCCTCTTATATACAGATCATACTTTGACAAAAAGTCTCAGGGAACAAGCATCAAGGGTCTCCTATTGTTTCATTGGCTGTCACAGTTTGATGAAGAAGGTGGCATGACGGACATGCAAACAGGACAAGGAATTAATAGTAACAACCAGCCAGCAGCCAGCAAGGAACTGAGACCCTTAGTCTGATAGTCCTTAGGAACTAAGTTCTGCTAAATGATCATGAGTTTGGAAGTGGGTTTTCCCCCAGTGCAAACTTCAAATATGACCCTAATCTTAATTGTATCTTGGGAAAGACCCTGAAAGAGAAGACCCAGGTAAGCCGTTCCTGACTTTATGACCTGGAGCTTGTGACATATTAAATATGCTCTATCTTGGCTGAGTGTTTTTGTTTTGTTTTGTTTTGTTTTTTGAGTAACTTGCTATACAATATTAGGTAACTAGTAGTGTGAAACTAGCTGTGAGATTCCTAGCAGAGATGTCATAAGTACTGTGGAATCGGGCCTTTGCAAGATAGAAGTATATTTTTTGGGGTGTGTTCTCCAGTGACAAACGTTTGAGAAAATAGTATCGCACTTCTTAGATGGAGGTCAGGACCTGTAAGTGATTAAGCAAGTTAGCTGTTAACTTCAGGACCTAACGTAAAAAGCAGGACCTCCGTTGCTCCCTGACCTCTTTAAGGTCTTTATCAGTCAGCAAAGTGTCTTGGGTTCTCAGAGGACTCTCCTACTGGTTGCTTGGGTGAGACCAGTTTTCTAGTTTCTGCTTTTGGTAGGTTCTTCTTACCAGCCTCACTTCAATTCCTTGACCTGTTGTTTGAGTCTACATTTTCATCTCAGCCACTCCCTGCCAGCAACCAAACTTAAACCACAAATGTAAACATGTCTTTCTCAGGCTTAAGGCCCTCCCATAAGTTTCAGTTGTTTTGTAGACAAACACCCTGCACAGCTGCAGCCATATCTTGATCTCCCCACAGCCGTATGCTCTCTTCTCTACTCACAATGGCCTGCTTTTTGTTCCTTGTACTAAGTTCTGTCTTCTCACAGATCCTTCAGACCTGCCCTTACAATGCCATCTGGCTAGCTCGTGTGTGCCATTCAGTTCTCACTCCAGCACCAGAGAGGCATTTGTTGATTTTCCTGACCTAGCCAAGCTCTGCATTCCATACTGTACTCCCTTAGCACCATTTCCTCTCTGTTCTGGTTTTAGAGCTATTTTTGTGACATGATGCCAGTCCTTGTGTGTTATAGTCAGATCTATAAGGCTAAGCCTTTCTTCTTGTTTTCATAGAGGCCCATCACCTAGCACATAGCAGGTATCTAATATGAATATATATATATGCATAATATAAATATATTTCAATAATATGTATACTTTATGTATTTTAAACAATAGAGGCTTCAAATTAATTCTTAATTGATAGATAAAATCATATATATTTATCATGTACCACTTGACATTTTGATGTGTATACTTATGCTATGAAATCTAATTAATTAAAGATATAGATGATGAAACACTTATCATTTTTACAGCGAGAAACCTTATTATCTTTCAAGAATGGAATATTGTGTTTCCTGCTTCCAACATTAATTATAGGGTTTTGAACTTACTCCTCTTTTCTAGTTGAAAGTTTGTGAGTTTTGAAAGCATTTACTAATTCCTCCTTAGACATCCCAGGGCTTGATAACCACTATTGTACTCCTGATTGTGAATTAGCTTTTATCCTTTTGGCCATGGGCCTTTAACAACTGATCCATCTCTATATCCCTGTGTATCAACTTGTTAAGATTCCACATAGGAGTGAGATAGTGGAGTGATTTTCTTTATGTGAATGACTTATTTCACTTTATATAATGTTTCCACATTTATCCAAGTTGCCATAAATGACAGGACCCTTCATGCCATTGCTGAATAGCATTCTACTGTGTATGAATATGCATCTTCAATAAGTCTTCTTTCAATCTCGGGTGTGCCCATATAGCCAGTGGGAGAGAAAGCCGTGCTCCCTCTCTTTTAGTTCTGAGTGGTTTATGATTGTGGGTTGGATAGTATTCCTCACCTTGCACTCCTATCTCCTAAGACAGCAAACTTTCTGGGTCGCTGCCTTTCATTCACTGAGACTCATAAAATGAAAAACAGACCCTCAGTCCATTCCTCTAGTTCCAGTAACTAAATATTAGCATTCAAAAAAAAAAAAAAGGATCAGATTGAAAATCATTTTTCTTTTTCAGTCAAAAACATCCAAAGAATGTAAAAGCTATCCCAGGGCTGGGAGTACAGTTAATCTGTATCGCACTTTCTTAGCAAGTCACTGCCTATGTTCCATTCTCACCACTTTAGACAGAAGTTCCAAAACTGATAAAAGTGTATGAGTCATATGCTTGGTCATTTAAATCTTATTAGGTTTACATCTTTCCTGGGTAAAAAGCTATTTCAGATGCAGCTTCATATTTGGATGGTTTCAACTCCTTGACTACTCAGAGATGACATTTACAAATCCCCATTTTCTGGCGTCATGCACGCCAAAACAAACAGAGCTTAAAGGGAGTCTGTAGCTTTGAGTAGTCATCTCCTGTAAGCTCATAAGATCAGATTCCAACCTACTCGTCCAACCTCCTCACTTTACCAAGGACTAGAACAGGAAGGTAACCTGTCAAAAGCCATAGAATAAGTAAGTTCACCTGCCCTCTGCCAAAATAAACACATCAGTGAAGACCTGAGACTAACAGGCACGGTTATCTTCAAGTTTTTCAGTTTATGTTAACTCTTGTTTCCTTGTCATAAAAATCTGATCATTTTCTATTGAATCTATTTCCATCTCCCAGTAGTACTTAGCTGAATGCCTTACAGTTAGGAGCGTCTTGATGAAATGATTTCTAAAGACAAATACATAGCTGAAGACTAAAATAAATCTATGGTAATTATGATGTAAAATTAAATTACAATGGACCCCTGACATTCGGGAAGAGTATCCAGAAAACATGGTCTCCAACCTTTTTCCAATTCACAAATCCTAGTATTATATAATTGACATATAATTTCCTCCATAAAACTTCTACTTTTCTCCTAAGAACTATCACATTCTGATGAAAGAAATCACTCTATCATACTGGTTCTGAAGTATATGTAATTCAAATTCATTCTTCAGCAAAATTTTAAATCACTATGACATAGGTCTCTAAATTCAATTCATAAATAGTGGAAGGTATGAATGTTATGTCAAAAAATGCCCTGGGTTTACTGATTCTTTTAAGTAGCAACCTTTAAAACCTATGTAAGTATTTGAGTTACTGGTCTTCATTCAAAGAAGAGTCTATGTTACATCAGTGTGAAATTTGGAAACTCCTAGTTCAAGTGTTCCTTTTAAATGTGTGTACACAGAGTGGGTCTAGAAACACCAGAGTAAGAACAATGAAACTCATCCTGATCATGGACCTGCCTTTTTCTTCTATCCTTTCTGATTATTGTATTCTGTTTAGTTTAAAGGTATGACTTGAATATTTATATGTAGCCCCATGGAGATTAACAAATAAATATCTAAATTATGTCTATGCATTTTGGTCATGGGAATTTTTTCCCTATAATTGGTAAATATCAATGCAAGGGACGAGAAACAGGTTGGTATTTTGTGGGAAAGTGCACTTGAACCATGGAAGGTCAGCAGGCAGAGATAGACTTGAAAAAGCCCAGGGAAGCCCCCAAGCATGAGCTAGAGTTTCTCTCTAGTCACCCAAACTGTCCAAGTGCGACAGAGCCCACTTCCGATTTTATTATCTGATCTCTTTGGAAGAACTAAGAGCTCCCAATTTCACACAATCATCTAATTCATCTGGAATTTACACAGAGTGAGGTCTAACAGATGGCTTTGGGGAAATTTTTATTGCAGTATAACATATATAAAGACATGTGAACAAAAGAAAAGTGTTTATGTTTATGGAATTTCAAAATTTAGCCATGCTTTTATAACCTACAAACATACCAAGGGAGAAAATATTTGCAGCATTCTCAAAATCCTTCTAGCTCCCCCTCCCAGTAACTCCCCTGTAGGGCTAATCAGATTAACTTTCACTGGTCTTCGGATTTCACATAAATGAATTTGTAGTATATTATTATACCATCTCTCTCCTTTTAGATAAGCTCTTTCCCATTAACAACACATTTGAGAGATTCTGCCATGATTATTGTGTGTAGATGTATAGACAGACCATTTTGGGAGTAATGCTATGGTTTTATGGTGGCTGCATGGGGTTATTGCATATCAGTAACATATGAAATCATCCACTTACTGTTTCTAGGAATAATCAAATGAAATGGATGTCCACTGGTGAAGGAAGAAGAAGAAGGAATCAATAGGGCTGCTACTGCCGGGTCCTCAAGGAAAATTGGCAATTAGGGTGAAAGGTGAAGGGGATAAGAGGACTGAGTGGCAGACCTGATTGAGATTAACACGATCCATTAAGTTAGCCCAGAGACAAATAGGAGTGGCACTTGAAATTTACATAAATGCTATATCCAGCCGCAATCAAGTTTCTGTAGGGAGGAGAAAATTGAGGAAAGAAAGCTTATAACTTGAATTGAGCAGAAACAATGGTGGCCTGAAATTGCCTTTGTCTGGCAGAAAAGCTGAGGATAAAAGATGGATGCTAGAAAAGATTGGGGTTTCAATTGTTGTTACTGGTTTTTTGTTTTGTCTTGTTATTTGTTTTTTTTTCTGTTTCCACTGAAGTCCATAATGGATGGTGAGAATTAATGCTCCCCCCAATGCCTTTGGGGGAAAAAAACTATAATGCCCTCTTAGTAGGCTTCCTTTCTTTTTGAGTCAGGAACACTATATACATCCATGACCTATTTCTTGTGTTTGCGCCAAGCACTGGGTTAAGTAGACGGTTCTGAACCAAGTCAGTCCCTGTCTTCACAGAATTTGAATTCTGTACAACGAAGTGGCCAGCCATACCTAACACTGCTTCAGCAGTGTTGTTCAGTATGAACTGCCCAGAATTCCTCAGGAAGATTTCGTCACAGAAATGCAAAGCTGCCCCTGCCATCTTTAGCACCCCACTCTGAAGCAGGCAATCAATCTTAATCCCGTGGTAGATATTCTCTATCCTTTCCACCATTCTGTGCTGTCTGTGGCTGAGCCATGACCAAACAGAAGAGGACTATTCCTCAGAACCTCTAGAAAGCTCGCAAGGAGAAAGACCAGTGATATACAGTTAGGCCAGCTCTATTTCTGGAAATCTTGTGGTGGCACTAGTGGGTAATGGACTCAGAGGACTCAGAGAGAGAGAGAGAGAGAGAGAGAGAGAGAGAGAGAGAGAGAGAGAGAGAGCAGAAACACATGCATTCATGCACAGATCTTCCAGGGTCATTTAAACATCTTCTTCTATCATGCTGCTCCATACACCTATACCCTGGGGTTCCAGACTCAGTCTCTTTCCTGTCTCCCTGACAGTAATGGTATAAGTGCACTTGAAGATCCTGTCTCTCTATCTTGGAGAAAAAACTATCTTGGGACTTCAGACTACAGAGTATTGACCACTGTATCTTGACATATTGGAAGTTCAAATCTAAGCTAGAGCTACGGTTAAAGAGTTCTCAGAAACTATGTAGACTGGGTCTATTCCTAAATGCAAGTCGGACTTGTGCTGAATACTAGAGAAATGAGAGCCGCCACCCTTTATGTCTTGAGCACAATTTATAATAGGAAAATAATGGACCACTTATTTTGGGACAAGGCCTGTCTAAAGATACTAACCATATTAATCTACTTGGTCCTCCTAGAAGCACCTGTCATTTTGAAGTTGAGGTAAATTGCTTCAACCCATACAAACTGGCAACTTATAGAAGCAGCAATTCAAGCACCAAGTGCTGGGTGCTCTAGATGGAGTCGTTAGCAACACAGTGATTTATGCGGTGCTTACTTTAAACCATTTCTTACCAATCCTGTGAGATCGCACTAACTTCTGTTACAGAAGAAAAGGCAAAGAAGTCAGAGAAACTCAGGTTCCCATTAACAGTAAACAGCAGAGCAAGGCCTGAAGTTAAATCTCAGAAGGCACACAATATGAGATAATGAGCCACACCATAACTCAGAGACTTGGAGGTTAGGAGGGGTTGTTGCTTGGCCTGACCTGGGGAAGTCATCATCTTTCCCCTTCTTCAGTTTCCCTCCCAAAAGTGAGACTGAAGTCCTCAGAGACAAAGATGAGAGATTGAGACTGACTAGATATCATGAAGGGTGGGAAAGGGAAATTCAGTATTTTAAAGTTATCAAGAGGAAGATGGTGGCACAGGAGTTCAAAGCATGAGCACAGAAGCACAACCAGCCTCGGCTCCGATTTCCATTTTGATTACTTCTCAGCCAAGTTCCCCTTAGCAAAGTCTCTTAACCTCCTGGACATGCATTTCCTTGCTGGCCAAGAGAAGATAATAGTCTTTTTATAACATAGAACTCTTCGGGAATTAAAAAAGAAAGAGAAAAACTGTGAAAAGCTGGAGACACGATACAGCTTATTGATAGAGTGCTTGAGTAGCACACATGAATTCTGAGGTTTGACATCCCCAGCATTACAGAAGCTATGGTGTCTTAGATCAAGTATGGTAATGGATGCCTATGAACCAAGCACTTAGGAGAGAAGGCAGGAGGTTGTGCTTGGCTACATAGTTATGTTCCAGGTCACCCTAGGGTACAGGAATCCCTATCTAAAAAACAGTAATAAAAGCAACAAAAAGGAATGAATGAGAAATGAAAGCTGAGCACTAGAGTCTTGCTGTGAGTTTCAGGCCAGCATGGATAGAATAGTAAGTGCTGGGCTAGCCTGAGCTAACAAATGAGATTGTATATCGACAAAATAAATTATTGAAAAGAAGCCTAAATTAATTAAAGCCATGTATTTCCAAACCTTGATTAAGATGAGTGCCAGTCAATAGCTGTTGGTGGGAGTTCTGATTCTCCCTGTCCTCTGCTCTACTCCTTCTGGAGGTGTGAGGTACACCTAGTGCCTTAAAGTTCCTCCATGTGACGGCACACGGCCAGATGCACCAAAGCCACTTGCAATCTCAACGTGAGCTTTTCAAGTCTAAAAGCACCCTCACAAAGATTGGCTAGAAAGTAAAGGTTTGCTTAAAGGAAAAAAAAAAACCTCAAGAAACAATTTTTAGTTTTGAAAATGAAAAACTGCTGAAGTGTTTTGCTGTTCCCAAGAGCAAACTATTGCTCTGGTGTTCAAGAGTACTCAACAAAATGATAAATGATTATACATAAAACTAGCACCAAGATTGCCCTTTAGGTGTGCACAACAATCTCTTTCCCAGAAAAAAAGGCTATGTTGACTGCTTGTTGGGAGGGGAGGGGATGCATAGGTCAGGGACTTGCATAGCCAACCTCTCCAGTAGTTTCAGTAGCTATGACTTGTTGCGATTCAGGGTGATTTTTCTGCAGGATAGTTTCTGATCATTTCTTGCTATTCCCCAGGAAGGAGGGCAGAGTTAGGGACTGACTGTACTTCTAAAAGCCTCGAATCTTTTTATAGTTCCAGTCAGAGAAGAGCCACTTCCTTTTCTTCTGGCTCTCTTGAGTCAGAGCAGCAAACACCACTTAGGACTGAACTAGGAATCAAATATTCCTATTGCTAATATTTTCAAATGCTGTTTACTGTGCTGTACTCTGGTTGAAGCACTTCAACTGCATTAGTTCATTAAATGTTCCACAACTCTATGAGTTCAGGACCTACTCTGAATACTCATTTAATGGATGTGCACAAAGGACCTGGAGAGGTTGGGCAACTTCTGAGGTTTTCATTAATTGAAAGTGCAGAGCTACAAATGAAAACTCAATTTATTTTGAGTAAAAGGAGGAACATTCTTCCTTCAGAAAGGAAAAAAGAATTTTCTAGATTCGGAATCGCTACCATTTTACAATGCACCATAGCATTCATCATTCCTCAAAATCTCCCACTGGAAACATACTGGAGAGGAAGACATCCAAACTCTACACAACAGAGAACAAAAGCAAAATGGTTTTTTTTTTTGACATAACTTGTTAAAAACAAAATGTCACATACATATGTCTTGTTCAAGTTGTCCTGGTACTCAATTTCTTTCTATTCTAAAAAATGTATTTATTTTATATGCATTGGTGTGAGAGTGCTAGATCCTCTGGAACTGGAGTTACAGACAGTTGAGAGCTGCCATGTGGTTGCTGGGGTTTGAACCTGGGTCCTTTGGAAGAGCGGCCAGTGCTCTTAACCACTGAGCCAGCACTGCAGGCCCCTGGTACTAAATTTCTAAAACTAGTTTACAGTAATAAATTATTTTAAGTATAAGAACAGAGAGTGTATACCTAATGATCATAGAAACACAAAAGTATTTTAAATGAATTTCCATGGAGAAAAAAGAAAGGATCAAATGCTTTTATTTGAAATGAACTACTCTTGAAGAATTACTTTACAAGCCCCTGAATTTCAAGTTCTAATAGCTGTCAGACAGCATTGTCATATTGTGGAGGGAAATGCGCTCACTTTCTCTAGATGTGCCTATTTCTGGCACTAGTAGCTGGAAAAAAAATTTAGGTAAAGGATAATACAAAAGGCCCAGGGACTTGGCAAGTACATTCTGTTGGGTTTTGTTAAATCTAATGAGTCAGAACAGTTTGAATCCTTATCGGGTCAATAATGAGAGGGAACCCCCTCCCCCCCACACACAATATTCCATCTTTTCTATACCTCCACCAAAGCTCCTAAAAATAAAATCTTTTCAAAGCATGCCTTTGGTGGCATTTTTACTCGAATCAAGTATGTGAATTGCATCGCTCTGAATATCCTTGTACACAGCCATACTGGAAGTCTCTTGTTTTGAATGATAGTCTAACAAGCTAATCATACTGGCTTTTGTATTCTATACCATAAGTCATTGTGGGGATGACTTGGATTCTAGTACTAAAAATGGCTACGCCCTTACTATACGCAAGACTCACTATACTAGGTGGGATAAAAAGTAGTAAAGCTCAGTATTTGTCCCCAAGATCCTTGTCATTCAGTAACAACACAGGCAACTTATAAACATTAGATCATATGCCTTGTGCAAGTCTCTCAGGACATCTGTTTCGTGTCTACAATGTGACATAAGATAGAAGTCTCTGATCCTGGGAATATGAATATTATCAGACTAATATGGACTATAGGAGCTAACAAAGTACAAAGAAAGTAGGAGAGTTCTTTGGTGGTTAGTGTATTCTACAGCAGCCTTCACTTCCAGAGCATGCACATGGAATCTTTCAGAAGAACAACAAGAAACATTAAAAATGGAGCCTTTGAAGGTCATGACCTCAAACACCTCATGTGATTATCAAGCCTTGGGACCTGCCCAGGCTCTAAGGAGGCTGAGTTTTCACAACTGGAAACATACACATATATATGAACCATCAGTCCAAGGATACTTCTTTCCTGAAGCTGTTTGGAACTCTGTAGATATGGCCTCCACAGCAAATAAGATGAAGAAAACACACATTAGAAAACACCCTTTTAAATAGGAGGAAACAGGATTGGCAATTCTGATTCCCCTCTCACAAGAATCCATTTAAACAGCTTTTCTACAGATCACCATTGTGATGAGTCTAGTGGTAAATCAACTCTCATTCCCTCCCTGTCCCAGAAATTTCCGAAGGGCACATTGTGTGCTAGTCACTATGCTACAGCCTGCTGAGACTCCAAAGAGGAATAACACTGCATATTTACTCTTGGATATTCATTTCTTTGTTGGGGCAGAGAAGACAGACCAAGGGGTCAAAAAATTTTTGTTTTGTTTTGTTTCAGTTTTAAACTAGACCTCTGATTCAAGAAAGCTTGGTGATCACTGGTGTTGGTTGACTGTTTTAAGTTAGAATGCCCAGAGGAGGAAGCATGAACCAAGGCAGACCAGGTAGGTACGAGCTACAGCAAGGAGAACACTGGGAAACCATGATAGATAGTCAGGGTACTCAATATTCCAGAAAATTCAATCATTTTGATTTAAACAAGCAAACAAATCTATTTTTCATTCAATAGTTAATGTCATCAGCTAATCTAAAAATGTTTATTTGTTTGTTTGTTTATTTGTTTTTTAATCACTGGACCCGGGCTAACCAAGAACTGTCAGCCACTGTAGAAGCCTTCAGGGTGCTATCAGTAGCATCCTGGTTTTCTGCAACAAACTGACTACTTGACTTTCTGGGTCTTAATTTCCTCCAGAGAAAAATATGGGGCTATATGAACTTTCTCAAACTATGAATAGGAGTCTAGTGTGGTAAGACATGGGAGAGTGGTGAAAAAATGACTGGTCTTTTAAAGTACAAAGGGTTAGGCTCCTGAGACACTAGCTCCAGTTGCTTTGTCTAAGCAGCTCCTTTGCCATCAGAATAACAGCACTCACGGTTTCAAAACGAGCCTCCAATTTTGTCTTTCCAAGATTTTGTAAGGTGAAGCGAAGCATTTCACTGATATGGGTAAACTTCATTAGAAATGCACCCAGTTCTACATCCTATAAATGCCATGTTAATGGGTTTGGGGCAAATAATAAAACTATATTCATGTGCATCTGATTTGGCAATTATTTAGAATCATATTAGGCCCTGTCTGACGCATGGGGTATAATTGGTCTTTCTCAGTACTGCACATTAGCACCTTTGTTCTCTCTATTCAAACCGAGAGAAGGGAATTTCATAAATAGAGAGATTGGTATTGTCTCCACATCCGTTAAAAATGTTTTAAATTGTCAAGTTTGGAACACCTCTTTAATTTAATTCTGGTCATCCCTGATCCTAATCACATCACCAAGCAACACTGACGAACAAGACTGTGATTTCTAATCAACAACTGCATGAAGGCCAGTTAAGCTGCAAAGTCCATTGTGAATTTAGATTCCTGCCGAATGACAAGTCAAACAAGCCTTCAAGTTTGATATAAACTATTTTGTTGCCTGTGTTATGTGTATGTGTGTGGGGGTGAGCAACAAAGTATGTAGTTCTATATGACTTTTCTAGAATTCTACTCTTTACTGGTTTTGGCTTAATTGGCACCCAATCAAAAATCACGTTTTAAAAGTTATGCATATTTTCACCATGAGTATTTATTTTTCAATCCCTGAAACTAACTCTTTCTCTCTCTCTCTCTCTCTCTCTCTCTCTCTCTCACACACACACACACACTCTCTCTCTCTCTCCACACACACACACTCTCTCCACCACCACACACACACATGCCTTGCACGCACATACGCATTCTCTCTCTCTCTCTCTCTCTCTCTCTCTCTCTCTCTCTCTCTCTCTCTCTCTCTCTCTCAGGTTTACTTTTTTAGAACTGTGCAGAATTACCTTTGAAAAGAAAGTTTTGCCTAATTCCGTCAGGTTTTCTGAACTTCTTGCCAGTTTTTATAATGAGAGGTCAGAATGCCCCTTTGATTTTTCAGGCAGAGTTTGAGCAAGATTATGGAGTAAAAAAAAAAACCCAAAATTTGTGATAGAAAACTCCCACAGACATGCCCAT
The DNA here is from genome assembly GCF_011064425.1 of Rattus rattus. Taxonomy (NCBI): domain Eukaryota; kingdom Metazoa; phylum Chordata; class Mammalia; order Rodentia; family Muridae; genus Rattus; species Rattus rattus. The sequence goes on from NC_046172.1 coordinate 118,492,948, forward strand.
GGAGGCAAACTGGTCGGTAAAAATTAAATACCATATATGAAATGCAAAACCCTCTGTAGACTTTTCAAAAAACGAGCGTGTGCCAGGAAACAGATCAGGGGCCCTTGCAGCTGTGATTTCCGTGACCCCTTTCAGAATAACCCCTTTGGAGACCTTTCGTGCTTCAGGTCATTTCATAAGCTCTCTTTAGCCAAGTATTTGTTTCTAAGGAATGGTGACTTGCAAACCCCAGAAAAATATGCTGTGACACATAAGGATGGGCCAGGTTTTGAAGCATTAGTAAATTGACTTTGGGAGGAAAAGTTAAAAGCAGAAATGGTCTTTGTGACCTACTGATACACAATCTTGTCATAAGAAAGGCCAGGCAAAGGAGCTAAAAATCATCTATTGGAAACTGACGCACTTCTTACTTTGTTGCTTGTTCTGATCTCATAAAAATGCCACCATGTGAATATTTCCTGAAAGCAGGATGAAAATCCAAAGCAAAGCCCTCCAAAAGCATAGCCCGAGTTCACAACAAAGCCCTCAGCAATCAATCAAGGTTTCCAGATCATACACGTTCAGGCTTACTGTTATTCCAAAAGCCCAACATCTGATCACATCGACACTTTGTCAAAATGGCAGGATCTGAAAAGCACACGGAGAAACACAATTTCCACCTAAATATCTATGTATCTGTGGAATATTTTCCACACATATAGTTGACAAAGCACGACTCTGAAACAAAAAAGTATGCTGTCCTTATTGAAGGATACTAGGAGTGATACTTCAAAAAAGAAGAAATGTAATAAAATTACTAAAAATAAATCCTATTTTCTTTCAAAAAATGAAAATACAGACTTGAAAGTATGGCTAGCTGGAACAGTGCTTCTTGGTCATATTTAAAATATTCAACAATCAAGGCAAACATCCTAACATCCTTTATGAGGCACGTGAGGGGAGAATCCCAGCAAACAAAAAGCAACCACAGCTTGCGTGCTCTGCCTGCCTTTATGTGGGCATGTTCATTACAGCAGCGGTAATAACAAGGAAGAGATGAAAGTCAATAATCCTATTCTATTTTTATTTCGAATAAACAACAAAGCCATAAAAACTTCTAGATACTGCCATATTTTGAAATAAAATTACAGCTCTCTTCCAGGACTATGCAGAACAATTTATTGTACTTGAGTAATTACTCCAGCTGAGTAAAGTCCATATGTTGAAATAAACCTGAGAGATGCTTGTTTTTCTCATCCATTCTCCCAGTTAAACAATATACTAATTAGTCACATATTTCATAAAAGTTACAGGAATGTAATAGCAGCTTGTAAATTGCCTCACATTACATAATATATGATTTCATCAATCATCACAAAGCACAAAACAATGGGTAAAAATTAAACTATAAAACACACCATGAACTAAATGTATCATTTTGTGTTTCTAAAAGAAGCAGTGACAGCTAGACATACAAAAATAAAAAGGAGAAAATACTTTCCATGAAGAGACAGACAATTTTGTTTAGATTGCAGCCATCTTTGGAAAGTCTACAGATATACAGGGAAAGCAGCATCACGTAGTCGCTGATTTCCATTTTTAAGATGAATTATTAGCTAACCAATCAGTTGAGATTTGATTACATATCAAAGGTCTCTATTTCATGTGGAGGAGGGAAAGAGGCACAGGACCAGAGTGAAGAGGAAAACCACATAAATAGCACTAGTGAAGCACTAACAAAATTAGACATTGAACTGGTTTTTACTCCCTTAGGTGACATTAAAGCCAGAGGTATCTGCTTCCATTGCAATACATTTCCAACTCCATTATAGGCTACATTGCATCTATTTTCCTCCAACAAATTTCCTTTACCAAAGTCACAAAAATGAGAGAGCATTAATCCGACATGTGCAATTTGAAATTCTTTCCCAGAAAATGCCTTCTGTTCTCTCAAATAAGTGTAAATTCTGGAAACTATGGTGTACAACTTCTAAATTAGCTACTATTTGCCACAACCCACAGATTTCCACATTCAGCACTCTCCCTCACAATATCCAAGACTAAGACTGATTTTTTCCATCAAAACACAGACACACACACACACACACACACACACACATATCCTCACAATAAAGAAAAAATTTCTATTTTAAGACAGAATAGTAAAAAACTTCAATTATAAAATAGCATAAATATTAATACCAATTAATCAAAGGTAGTTTTCCTTATATCACTTTTCAAATATAAAATATAGTTTCACTAGGACTTATTTCATCAGACTCCAAAGATATGACCACATATCTATCAGAAATTCCACTCAGTTATCAAAATTTGGTTTTACTGAAATACGTGGAATCACTCAAACAGATTTTCAAATAGCAACTCTAAAAAAATCACATACATAACAATTATCCTCAAAAACCACTTCAAACTTCACTTAATTTCACTTATAGACTCTGAAAATATCACAGCTTCTTTAATACCCTGGTGCCCCCTTTTGGTGTAGCTAGATCAAGGCTTTCTTTCAGCTAAAAAAAAAATCATATACACTGTACATATTCACTCACAACATGCAGTGTTTAACTTGGGAAATGTCGATTCACACTGCAGATGGCTCATGGTTATTAGAGCTTTTGTTCTGCCTTTACTATTACCAGTTATTGATCTAAAACATGTGCAAACAAACAAAGCTAACTCTTTTGAGTGGCAAAGGAAAAGCATCCTTTCCTTAGACAATTGGCATAGCACAACTCAGATTCCTTGAGTTCTTGTCCCAGTCTTCATGGTAAATAAATGACCCGTTACCTTTGCTACAGGACATTCAATGGCTTGCTGCCGGCTGCATTCAGAAGATATTTTGGGTTTTGTCCGCCATACATTTATGCTGCATGTCTGTCTATCATCCTGAGGAAAGAAAGGCTAGTGAACATGTATAGATCCAGACATCTATTCACAAACAGCAAAATCAAGCGTGGAGACAGCCTGTGTAAGTAAGCTTTGTCAAAGGGGAAAGTAAAAGTTAGCAGTTTAAAAAGTTGACCAACATTTAAGGAAAGAAAAGAAATGAAATATCCTTACGACTTCTCATATGCTAGAGCCGGTAATTATGCTTCAGAAATAAGTTCTTTCCACGTTCAACGGCACTGTATGAAGAAGACGAGCTGCTTTCCAGCAGGGATATTGAATCCTTCCATCTGAAGGACCAATCAAGTGTGAAGTACAGTATAGTTTTAGATTCAATTGAAAGGAAAAAGCTTGACTACTAGTTCATAGCATGACAACTTTCATGGATTAGTTCAGACCCTATTCTCCTCCCTGAAAGGGTATCACAGCATGAAGACAGTTTTCAATGCACTAAACTTTAATAGCTGAGTGGGGGAGCCAAAGCTTGCCTTTGGTCTCTATAGAAACAGTATAGCCAAAATTTGAGGCAAAATTAAGGTCTTTGGTCTTAGGTGCTGTATCTCCCCTCAGAGGTTTCTTTTTACAAACAGACTTTGGCCCTTAGCAAATCTACACTCTTTTGGGGAGCAACTGTAAAAGAGAAGAGGCAAAACCTACTTCATTATTTTCTCTCTGAACTCCACACAGGCAGCGATTTCAATGAAATACCAGCAAGCCAGATGTGTGGTAGCTGCTGTTAAAGGCAGGTGGAATCACCCTCCAAGGAAAGACTTTTCTCTTCATCATCATGATGGTGTGGTAGTTGCAGTGGTTGGCGAAAGCACTCGCTGTTTATCTTTGTGACCACTGCACTGTGCTTGCAGCACTCGGGCTTGGGTAACCCCCTCCCCTCCCCTTTTCTTCTCTGTCTTCCACAGTTAGCTGTGCCTTGGGGATTTTCCCACAGAGGCCACCACAGCATTCCAGGACTTGTTCCCTGACCCTCACCTCTGCATCCAAACTGAGTACACTGTTGTAAGAAAGAGGTGTTTCAATAATCCGAGGAGCTGTTCAAGGTGATACAAGACAGATATTTTCTTACGAATTTACTGTGCTGTAATTTTCTTTGTCACATTTCCTAGCCAAATACAACAAGCACCCCCCCTTTCTTTTTCCACAAACAACTTGAGGATTTTTTTTCTAACAGAACATCTTGACTTTCTCCTCATGTCATCTGTGCTTGACCTGACCTAAAACATGTGTTTAGTCCTATTTTCGCTCTGGGTCAGGACTACTTTCTTGATAAGAAATTCAGAGCTTCCAGGGACTAAGCCACTACCCAAAGACTATACATGGACTGACCCTGGGCTCCAACTGCATAGGTAGCAATGGATAGCCTAGTAAGAGCACCAGTGGAAGGGGAAGCCCTTGGTCCTGCCAAGACTGAACACCCAGTGAATGTGATTGTTGGGGGGAGAGCAGCAATGGGGAGAGGATGGGGAGGGGAACACCCATATAGAAGGGGAGGGGGGGGTAAGGGATGTTGGCCTGGAAACCGGAAAGATAACAATTGAAATGTAAGAAAATACCCAATTTAATAAAGATGGAGGAAAAAAAAAAGAAATTCGGGTTCCCCATCTGCCAAGAAAGCAAACTACAACCACATAGGGATAAACATGGAGAGTTCCTTTCCTTGAAGCCTTAGAACCACCAGAGAAAGATGCCCCCAGTGAGGGCTACAGGTTCAGAATGAGAGCACAAATGAATGCATGGCAGAGGTGACTTTCTTTAGAAAATTCTCTGCTATCACAGAACTGGCTTGGAAATCTATCAAATCATCCCTTAAGAGCAATAAGTGACTTCACACCAAGGAAGTCTCTTCCTTTTCTTATAAAATTCTGCACCCATATGTTGCCAGGAACTTGATAATGCAGTGGTCTGGTATCTGGGCTTCCAGAAATGCTGAGTTTATCAGCTTGGACTCTTACCCCAAAACATTTCAATAATGAAAGAAGAACCTGTTGACAGCCAGGATCAAACAACACAGCCAAAAAGGGCAACTTACTCCAAGTGTGAGGTGGCTGTCTGGGTCACCACGTAAGAAAAATGATATGCTAAGCAACTGGCAATATATGCAGAAAGCCAAAATATATTTCAAACCCAAGAGACATTGGTGTAAGTTTGATGAGAAGAAACAAGGAACAAATCAAGAGTCACTGGCAGCAAGAAGAACAGGGATTTGAAGGTGGATGAAATGTAGCCATGTTGTCAGCAACAGTAACAACAGTAACAGAGAAAGGTAGTGGTGTCCAGCGACATTCCACAAGGCAATACTCAGCCTTGAAAGGAGGGGTGATTTCTACATTCAGAGCAAGAGTCAAACTCATTCCTTGACATTTTCATCCATCCATGTAGTTACATCTATGGGACACTGCCGAATCCGGCATGACATTGGCAGGGGTGAAATGACTTGGTGATGCCTGACATAGGCATAAGGCTTATTTGTATAATAATGCACATATTTTACACTCCTCCTTCAAGGATGTCCTCCCAGTTAGTGTTAATGACTCCATGATAATCAGAGAGAGCAGGAGTCTGGGGAGCAAAGGTGTGGCTAATATCTCAGCAAAATGGTAAATGCCCAGACCTTCAGGCTGTGGAAAAGAACTCTAAAAACATGAGTGTGGAAATAAATAATTCCTCAATTATGCAAAGTTATAAGGATGCAATATGAATTGTATAAGGTGCTTCACAGACCTGAAGGAACAGAGGCAGCTGCACTAAGCGCCAACTTGTCAGAAAAATATTAAGGAAGGGGATGAAAATATTTAGGGAGTGGTAATCACATGGCAAGATCCTACCCAGCAAAGTTTTTGCTTATGTTTACAAAGGCAGACAGATTCCTGAGTTCAAGATCAGCCTGGGATAGAGGGAGTTGAGGTCCAGGCCCAGATGTGGTAGGAATTGGGGGTAGGGTCCCACACAGTTAGTTTTTCTTCTGTGCTTAGCAGAGGCAAGCAGGTCTCTGAATACCTTGGCAATGTTAAAAGAAAACTGTGTATTTGCTCTCTCCTAAGAATCAAGAGGCTGGGTCATGGAATGATGACTCAAGGGGTAATCAAAAGGGAGCCTGGAGGAAATGACTGGATTGATATGTAAAATAAAAGACTGGGCTCATGATCTGCAAGAAATGAGCTATCCAGAGAAATTTTTGATTAGTTATTTTATTTATTTGCATTCCAGACGTTGCCCCCTCCCACAGTTCTTCATGTCATCCTCCCTTCTTTTTGCCTCTGAGAGGGTACTCCCCTCTCCCCCTCCAGGGAGCATTCCTCTTTCCTAGGATTTCAAGTCTCTCCAACACTCCAACTGAGGCCAGACAAGACAGTCCTCTGCTACATATGTGCCAGAGGACCTCAGACCAGCCCATGTATGCTCTTTGGTTTGTGGTTTAGTCTCTGGAAGCTCCAAGGGATATGGGTTAGTTGAGACTGTTGGCTCAGAGGAGAGCCATACTAAGCTATCTGTAAGCACAACATAGCATCAGTAATAGTGTCAGGCCTTGGGGCCTCCCCTTGAGCTGGATCCCAATTTGGGCCTGTCACTGGACTTCCTTTTCCTCAGGCTCTTCTCCATTTTTGTCCCTGCAGTTCTTTCAAACAGGAACGATTCTGGGTCAGAGTTTTTGACTGTGGGATGGCAACCTCATCCCTTCACTTGGGGCCCTGTCTTTCTACTGAGGTGAACTTTCCTGGTATCCTGTCTCCATTGTTGGGCATTTTGGCTAAAGTCACTCCCATTGAATCCTGAGAGTATTGCACATTCCCGGTCTCGGGATGTTTTAGAGGGTTCCCTCATCCCTCAACCCCAGAACATTTTTTAAGTGTATGAGTAAGTACACTGTAGTTGTCTTCAGATACACCAGAAAGAGAGCATTGGATCCCATTACTGATGGTTGTGAACCACCATGTGGTTGCTGGGAATCGAACTCAGGACCTATGGAAGAGCAGTCAGTGATCTTAGCCATTGAGCCATCTCTACAGCTGAGAATTTTTCATAATGCCAAGAGAGAACTGCAATGAGCAGAAAATTGAGAGAGGACTTTTGAGATCTTCAGACAGAGAAGAACAAAGAGAAAGCAACCAGGAAAGCTGTCTGGAGCAAAACATAGGCAGCCAACTTGGGCCAATGATTTGACATTGAATCTTTTGTTTTCACTGCTCCCAGACACCTCTTTTCTCAGAACTCCTCTCCAATCCAAGGCTAGTCCTTAGCAGAAGACAACATTCACAAAATCTCCCAAGCATATAAATATTACCTTGCAAAATGCTTTTGTCAACAGACATCTAAAAACTTCAAGTTGGTATATAAACTTCAAATTGCTTCACAAATGACCATTCTAGAAAGGGTTATTCTATTGATTAGGCTGTGTGCCCAACATGTGCACAGAATGCCTTTAAGTTTTAGGGTTTGTTTTGGCAATGATATTTCCTGGCTATTTTTTTGTAAATGCTGAAAGATTGACTCATGAACACAGAAGATACTCCATATTTTTGTTGTGCAAATGAATAAACCATGAAAATGTTAATAAATAATAATAATAAGAACAACAGCAACAACAAACCCTAAGAAGTCTTTCATTTTGTTGAATTTTTTTTTATCTTTTAATTTAGGCTATTTCTTATTTTTTCGATTGTTATTCCCTTCGGGTTTCACCGCCAACATCCCCTAATCCTTCCCCCTTCCCTTCTATATGGCTGTTCCCCTCCCCATCCTCCCCCCATTACCACTCTCCCCCCCAACAATCGCGTTCACTAGGTTCACTAGGTGGACAGTCTTGACTGTGTCTCTCAGGAGAGCTGGGTTTTTGTTTTGTTTTGTTTTGTTTTGTTTTTTAAGAAACCCCTTTCCTGTCTGCAAGCATAACAGCATAACCCTGGTTTTTTTAATAGGTTATTTGTCTCACTGCAGTCTAACTTCTTGAGTTCTTTGTATATTTTTTAGATAAAGGCCTCTATCTGTTGGGATTGGTAAAGATCTTTTCCCAATCTGTTGGTTGCCGTTTTGTCCTAACCACAGTGTCCTTTGCCTTTACAGATTGCTGAATTTTTTTTAAATGCTTAATTTATTCATGTACTCAACCACTATTTACTGATTGGGTAACAAAATAAATTCCTATAGAAGTATGTTTTTTGTGCATGTTTATATGTATGTACTGGAGGAAAGTATAAATATTCACAAAAGATGATATATTCCTGATAATGTGTATCAATTGAATATCCATCTATGTTGCAGGCACCCATCAGGCTAATAGGAAAAATGGCCAAGAAACACTTGAAAAATATTAATTTGAATATTAAAAGAATGACAATCAAAACACTGTGATATCAATTAATAGCAGCTTGGAGTGGAGTTAGTATAGGCAGGCAGATTTAATAGGGATTTTTATTAATGTTAAGAACATGCATTTAATTCTTTGGCTTACCACTCAACTTCTAGTGCTATATCCTAAGGCAGCCAGTAAGGATGTGCATAATGAATAAATCACAAAGCTTTCATTATTATGTATATTAATAAAGGAGAAGATGAATCTGTATAAGGGTCTTGAGTGCATTGGGCTTGTAATCTAATGGATTATGAAATAGCTATAGAAATAACTTTTGAAAAGAATATTAACATAGAAACACATCAAGAAAACAGCGAATTGAAAAATAACCAGTCTTAAAAATCTTCATTAATTATGGTGAAGGTCAAAGTAATCTGTATTCATAGTCATTCAAGCTAAACAAAATCAAAGATAGTTGAAAATAAAAAGCTAAGGCCCAACAAGAAGTCAGCACCTGCTAAATTTAGTATACATACTTCCAAACTTATTTGTTCTGCATATACAAATAATAATCAGTAAGTTGAATACAAGTCACAGAATAAAACCCTAACCCCTTCCACTTTGTCTTGTCATTCCTGTAGATAAAACACAAAACAGATTTTAGTGGTTATTTAGAATTCTCTTCCCTTGAAATAAGCAAGGCTTTGAAGTTAAAGTCAGAGCTGGCATCTGCTACAGGTGAAGGACCTACAGCCAGTAAACAAGCCATGGTTTGCCTTTCTTTTTCTACTTTAGACTTTCAGTTCTTTTCATATGCTGCAAAATACAGTTTGTTACTCTACGCCCAGCAGTAATGGTGGAGGATGGATACACTATGCTCCCCTCAGTCGGTCTGCTTCTGGAGCATTTTGAACCCTTTTACATTTCCTAGGTGAGAGTCACACACTATCTCACAATAGTCTGCCCAACCTGGGGAACAGACTTCAAGATCTCTTAAGTGCCCCCTTGAAATTCTTCTTTCCCACCTTGATGGAGAAGAAGCCTCCCTCAACCACCACCACTTCCAAATGGCCAAATGGCATAAGCATCTTGAAAGAAATCTTACATACACATATACAAATACAAATACAAATACATATACATATACATATACATATACATATACATATACATATACATATACATATACATATACGTGTGTGTGTGTGTGTGTGTGTGTGTGTTGTGTGTGTGTGTATTCCATGTGTCCAAGAACCAGATTAGTGTTAACCCTTGGTAGGAAAAAACACCTTGTAAAGAATTTAAGGGTTTCCATCAATGTAATCCATTATATAAATGAACTGAAAGAATAAAACCACATGATCATTTCATTAGATGCTGAGAGAGCATTTGACAAAATTCAACACCCCTTCATGATAAAAGTCCTGGAAAGAATAGGAATTCAAGGCCCATACCTAAATATAGTAAAAGCCATATACAGCAAACCAGTGGCTAACATTAAACTAAATGGAGAGAAACTTGGAGCAATCCCACTAAAATCAGGGACTAGACAAGGCTGCCCACTCTCTCCCTACTTATTCAATATAGTTCTTGAACTTCTAGCCAGAGCAATCAGACAACAAAAGGAGATCAAGGGGATACAGATTGGAAAAGAAGAAGTCAAAATATCACTATTTGCAGATGAAATGATAGTATATATTAGTGGTCCCAAAAGTTCCACCAGAGAACTACTAAATCTGATAAACACCTTCAGCAAAGTGGCTGGGTATAAAATTAACTCAAATAAATCAGTAGCCTTCCTCTACACAAAAGAGAAACAAGCCGAGAAAGAAATTAGGGAAACGACGCCCTTCATAATAGTCCCAGATATTATAAAATACCTCGCTGTGACTTTAACCAAGCAAGTGAAAGATCTGTATGATAAGAACTTCACGCCTCTGAAGAAAGAAATTGAAGAATACCTCAGAAGATGGAAAGGTCTCCCATGCTCATGGATTGGCAGGATTAATATAGTAAAAATGGCCATTCTAACAAAAGCAATCTACAGATTCAATGCAATCCCCATCAAAATACCAATCCAATTCTTCAGAGAGTTAGACAGAACAATTTCCAAATTCATCTGGAATAACAAAAAACCCAGGATAGCTAAAACTATCCTCAACAATAAAAGGACCTCAGGGGGAATCACTATCCCTGAACTCAAGCAGTATTACAGAGCAATAGTGATAAAAACTGCATGGTATTGGTACAGAGACAGACAGATAGAACAATGGAATAGAATTGAAGACCCAGAAATGAACCCACACACCTATGGTCACTTGATTTTTGACAAAGGAGCAAAATCCATCCAATGGAAAAAAGATAGCATTTTCAGCAAATGGTGCTGGTTCAACTGGAGGTCAACATGTAGAAGAATGCAGATCGATCCATGCTTATTACCCTGTACAAAGCTTAAGTCCAAGTGGATCAAGGACCTCCACATCAAACCAGATACACTCAAACTAATAGAAGAAAAAAGGGGGAATCATCTTGAACACACGGGCACTGGAGAAAATTTCCTGAACAAAACACCAATGGTTTATACCTAAGACCCAGAAACAACAAAATGGTATCTCAAAACTGCAAAACTTTGTAAGGCAAAGGACACTGGTGTTAGGACAAAAAGGCAACCAACAGACTTGGAAAAGATCTTTACCAATCCTACAACAGATAGAGGCCTTATATCCAAAATATACAAAGAACTCAAGGAGTTAGACCTCAGGGAGACAAATAACCCTATTAAAAAATGGGGTTCAGAGCTAAACAAAGAATTCACAGCTGAGGAATGCCGAATGACTGAGAAACACTTAAAGAAATGTTCAACATTTTTAGTCATAAAGGAAATGCAAATCAAAACAGACTTGAGATTTCACCTCACACCAATGGGCATGGCTAAGATCCACAACTCAAGTGACAACAAATGCTGGTGAGGATGTGGAGAAAGAGGAACACTCTTCCATTATTGGTGGGATTGCAGACTTGTACAACCATTCTGGAAATCAGTCTGGAGGATCCTCAGAAAATTGGATATTGAACTACCTGAGGATCCAGCTATATTCCTCTTGGGCATATATGCCCCAACATTTAAAAAGACACGTGTCTCCACTATGTCTATAGCAGCTTATTTATAACAGCTAGAAGTTGAAAAGAACCCAGATGCCCTTCAACAGAGGAATGGATACAGAAAAATGTGGTACATCTACACAACGAATATTACTCAGCTATCAAAAACAATGACTTTTATGAAATCTATAGACAAATGGATGGAACTGAAAATATCCTGATTGAGGTAACCCAATCACAGAAAAAACATACATGGTATGCACTCATTGATTAGTGGCTATTAGCCCAAATGCTTGAATTACCCTAGATGCACAGAACACATGAAACTCAAGGATGACCAAAATGTCAATGCTTCACTCCTCCTTTAAAAGGGGAACAAGAATACCCTTGGCAGGGAATAGGGAGGCAAGTTTAGAACAGAGGCAAAAGGAACTCCCATTCAGAGCCTGCCCCACATGTGGCCCATACATATACAGCCACCCAATTAGATAAGATGGATGAAGCAAAGAAGTGCAGGCTGACAGGAGCGGGATGTAGATCTCTCTTGAGAGACACAGCCAGAATACAGCAAATACAGAGGCGAATGCCAGCAGCAAACCACTGAACTGAGAACGGGACCCCTGTTGAAAGAATCAGAGAAAGGACTGGAAGAGCTTGAAGGGGCTCGAGACCCCATATGAACAACAATGCCAACCAACCAGAGCTTCCAGGACTAAGCCACTATCCAAAGACTATACATGGACTGACCCTGGGCCCAAACTCATAGGTAGCAATGAGTAGCCCAGAAGAGCACCAGTGGAAGGGGAAGCCCTTATACTGCCAAACTGAACCCCCCAGTGAACGTGATTGTTGGGCTTAGGTGGTAATGGGGGAGGATGGGAGGGGAACCATATTGAAGGAGGGAGGAAGGATAGGGGGATGTTGGCACACAGAAACCCAGAAGGAATAACAAATCTAAATATAAATAAGAAATACTCAAGTTAATAAAGATGGAAAAAATTTAAAAAAGAAAAAGAATTTAAGGGTTTCAAATTCTGTTGTTGACTGTCTACCTTGACACTCAAATGGGCAATCTGTCTCACTAATCACTTCATTATCTAGACTTCTGGCCTCTTTTGAAGTATCAGTCAACATTTTAATAGAACTCTTGTTACTCTCTAACATTTGCTATGCTTCATCTAGTCCACTCTTGCACACGTGCTGTTGCACAACTTCTTGACCATCCTTACTCTTTTCCCTGCCATCAATATTTATGGTTCTCACAAAACTTGCTACTCAGGAAATCGAGTGGAGTTCCTGGGTCAGAGGAACACTAGCACCATCTGGGAGCTTGCTGGAAATGCAACATCTTTGTTGATCATCCTCTTTACTGACTTGGAGCCCAAGAACTGGGGCCAACCACTCTGTTTCAGCAGACCTACCAAAGGATTCTAATGGATGTTTAGTCTCAAAAGCCACAACTCTAGGATTGTTCTCTCTTCCTGCTCTCTAGCATTACACCATTCTATTCATAACCTGCTCTCCAGTCAGAAAATAAACTCAGTTCCAATTTTCTATAAAATGGCAAGTTTCAGATTAAAATTCCTAGCCTTTGTGATGGTTTGTATATGCTTGGCCCAGGAAGTGGCACTATTATAGGGTGTGGTCCTGTTGGAGTAGGTGTGTAATTGTGGGTATGGGATTTAAGACCCACACCCAGCTGCCTGGAAGTCAGTATTCTGCTAGCAGCCTTCAGATAAAGATATAAAACACTCAGATCCTCTTGCAATATGCCTGCCTGGAGGCTGCTATGCTCTCACCTTGATGATAATGGACTGAACCTCTGAACCTGTAAGCCAGCTCCAATTTTATGTTGTCTTTATAAGAGTTGTCTTGGTCATGGTGTCTGTTCACAGCAGTAAAACCCTAATTAAAACAGCCTTCCTGCCACCAAGTCTACAGTTGTCCCCTTAGTTTTGCTCTAGTCTTCTCTACAGACAAGAGAAGATACTTCTTCCCACATAGAGCCTTGTCACCCAAACTCTGGTTCAACCTGTCTACTTGCATGGGAAGTGCAATTTAACAATTGCATATTTTTCTCAGTAACATGCATGAACCCCATAGGGTTTTAAGACTTTCTTCTTAAAATATATTTTACATAGGTTCCCTTTTCAGAAGTTATGCACCTTCAAAGTTCCTGAAGAAGCCTTGAAACTGATTACTTCAATTTCTTTATCTTCATTAATGCCATACTCTGATTTTATTTCTTCTGGAAATATTATTAGCAAGATTACTCCTGACCGCCATATCAGTAAATGCCATTGGAGACTTTATGGCTCTTATCTCACTTCACATGTTGTCTAATGTCTAACAGAATTCTCTGCAATGAGAAAAAGGGCTTGTGCTTTTGGTACCCAATATGATAGCTACACAACACGTGTGGCTATTGAGAATTCAATGTGGTGAGTGTGATAGAATACCGAATCTCTGATTTGATTGAAATTAGACTGAAATCATCACATATAGCTCATAGTAACTCTCTTGTCAAAGCCAATGTAGACTTGGCCACACCCTTTTCCTTGAAGCATTTGATTTTGTATTTCATGCTTTACCACTTTAGCAATTCACAACCTCCTTTGACAGCTGCCAGTTTGCTACTTACATGATTCATGGTTCTACAGGAGCCCTTCTGATCACCATGCTTTATGTGTCACGCTGTAATAAGCACTACAGAAATATTAATCAGAAATCTGTGTACCTTGAAAGTGTTGGTTCATGTTCCTTAAATTGCATGTGTATTAACTAAACATATTAACAATGAGAAACGAGATTTTTCGTTTTATAGGTATAGTTAAATTTTGTCTTTTCAGTGCTACCTTTCTGAAAAATAATTTGGAAAAGGATGTCAACTTTGATTCTTAGGAGACAAACTCCCTAATGCATCATCACAAACAATTCTGAATTGCTTCGGGTCTGTGTTTCCTCACACTAACCTTGCTGCTTGGCAGGCAAAACCAATAAGCCCAGGCCACCTACTCTGAGCAGATGTCCCAGTTGTCCCTCCAAAAGTTTTTCCCCAATTTATGAGAATACGTTTATTGAATATAGTAATATAGTTTTGGGTTTCATAGAAACATTATTTTTTGTTGTTTTTATTTTTATTATATTTAAAATCCAGCCATGGCCTCCTCATACCAGTTCACACTCCAACAGTTCCTCATCCCATTCCTCTTCCCTCTTATCTCTGAGAGAATGCCCCCCGTCCCCCAGGAAGCCTTCTCCTTCCCTGGGACCTCAGTTGTCTCATGGGTTATGTGCACCTTCTACCTATGAGGCTAGTCCAGGAAGTTCTCTGTTGTGTGTGTGTGTGTGTGTGTGTGTGTGTGTGTGTGTGTGTGTGTGTGTGTGTGTGTGTGTGGTCTTGACCAGCTCATGTATGCAGATGTATGTAGTGTGGATATATATATATATATATATATATATTTGCTAAATTCATTAGGTTCATAACTTCTATTAGTTGTACTGTGTCTCTGTTTCATTTCTGTTTTAATTACCTGTACATTGATGAGAGTTGGGTGTTAAAATCTCCCACTATTATTGTGTGAGGTGCAATGTATGTTTTAGGCTTTACTAAAGTTTCTTTTATGAATGTGGGTGCCCTTGGATTTGGGGCATAGATGTTCAGAATTGAGACTTTGTCTTATGTATTTTTCCTTTGATGATAATGTAGTGTCCTTTTCAATCATTTTTGATAATTTTTGGTTGAAAGTATTTTATTGGCTATTAGAATGACTACTTCAGCTTGTTTCGTGGAACCATTTACTTGGAAAATTTTTCCAGCCTTTTCCTCTGAGTTGGTGTCTGTTTTGGTTATTGAAGTTCATTTTTGTATGCAGCAAAATGTTGGATCCTGCTTGCATATTCAGTCTGTTAGTTATATCTTTTTATTGGGGGAATTGAATCCATTGATGTCCAGAGATATTATAGACAGATGATTGTTAGTTCCTGTTATGTTTGTTGTTGGAGGTATTATGTGTGTGTGTGATTCTCTTCTTTTGGGTTTGTGGTGAGGTGATTAATTTCTTGTTTTTTCTTTGGTGTAGATAACCCCCTTGTATTCGAGTTTTCTTTCTAGAATCCTCTGTAGGGTTGGTTTGGTTGATATATATTGTTTAAATCTGTATGTTTTTTCATGGAATATTTTGGTTTCTCCATCTATGGTGATTGAGAGTTTTGCTGGGTATAGTAGCCTGGGCTGTTCTTTTAGGGTCTGTATGACATCTGCTTTTAATATTCTTTTCTTTTGTTTTGGGGTATTTGTTGCTGATATAGTAGCCTGGGCTGGCATTTGTGTTTTCTTAGGGTCTGCATGACATCTATCCAGGATCTTCTGGCTTTTAGAATCTCTGGTGAGAATCTGGTGTGATTCTGCTAGGTCTGCCTTCAGATGTTACTTGGCCTTTTTTCCTTACAGCTTTTAATATTCTTTCTTTGTTCTGTGCATTTAGTGTTTGGTTATTATGTGATAGGGTTTTCTTCTCTGGTTCCATTTATTTAGTGTTCTATATACTTCTTGTACATTTATTGCTATCTCTTTAGGTTGGAAAAGGTTTTTTTTTCTATAATTTGTTGAACCTATTTTTAGTCATTTGAGCTGGGAATCTTTGTTCTTTATTCCAAGTATTCTTAGATTTGGTCTTTTCATTGTGACCTGGATGTTTTTGGTTAGGAGATTTTTATGTTTTGAATTTTCTTTGACCCTTGTGTCAATCTCTTCTACCATATTTTCTACACTTGAGATTCTCTCATCTGTCTCTTGTATTCTGTTAGTGATCTTTACACCTGTAATTCCTGACCTCTTTCCTAGGTTTTCCATTTTCAGCGTTGCCTCCATTGTGTTTTCTTTATTGTTTCTACTTCCATTTTTAGGTCTTGGACAGCTTTATTCAATTCCTTCACCCATTCGATTGTGTTTTCTTGTATTTCTTTAAGGGATTTATTTGTTTCCTCTTTAAGGGAAACAACTACGATTTCCTGCATTTCTTTAAGTGAGTTATTTATATCCTCCTTAAATGTCTCTATCATATTCATGAGATTGGATTTTAGGTCATTATCATGCTCTTCAGGTGTATTGGACTATCCAGGACTTGCTATGGTGGAAAACTGGGTTCTGATAGTGCCAAATTATATTGGCTTCTCTCCTTATGTTCTGGTACTTGCTTCTCATGAGCTGGTTATCTCTGGTTTTAATTGGCCTAGGTGTCTCTGGAGCTGACTCCTATGTCCCTGGTTGGAGCAGATCTCCTGGGAACCTGTGGTCCTGGCTGCAGCACATCTCCTGGGAGACCTGCCGAACATGGATTCTTGAGAGGGACAGACATGCTGATCTGCCCTGGTGGGGTTCCAGACTGGAAGGGAGTTAGGGTTTGTGCAGAAGGAGGGGTCCAGCATCTGCCGGTCCTTGCAGTTCCTAGCTGCTGTGGTTATTTTGAGTGGGTGTCTTACCTGTTTCCCTGGTAACAGAAGATCTCCTGGGAGACCTGCAGACTGTGGGTTGTTGAGAGGGACAGACACGCTGATCTGCCCTGGCAGAGGTGCAGACTGAAAGGCCATTTTTGTACAAGAATATATAAATGCATGTCGACGGTCAATAAGATGGTTTAGCAAGAACAGGCATTCACCACACAACCCTTGTAACCTGAATTCAATCTTCAGAATCCATGTAATGGCAAAGGAGACAACTAAGTTTATAAGTTGTCCCCTGACTTCCACATACACGTCATGTGTACATGTGCACACATACACACACATCATGCACACATACAAAACCAATATATTTACAGTAATGTAAACTGAACAAATTCTTCTGGTGCTCCCTTGCCCTCTACATTGACTCTCGTCTCTCCTCCTGCTAGTCCCTTTTGTTTACCTGGACCATTGCATTTCTGTTTTCATGCCCTGCATGCACATATGACTTTGTGTATTTAGATGAAATCCAGATTCATGAGCAAGAAAAAAAAAAACCGCAGTATTACCCTTTCTGAACATGATTTGAGTTAGTAAAGACTATTACCTCCAGTTATATCCTACCTCTTGCAATGATGTAATTTCATTCTTCTTTATGGCTGAATAAAACTTCCTTGTTTATACATACCCTATAAATGTTGATGTGAAAGCATTTCTGTGATAAGTTAGCTTAGAGTCTTTCCCTTCATGTGTGGCTGTTTGGTTTGAGGCTTTGTTATTCGAAGTGCTTATGACTGAACCTTGCTTCTTAGACATATCAGGCAAGTGGCCATTACTAACCCATATCTCTAGACCCTTCCTCCATTTTTTATCTGATGGCTTCTTCTTCCCTCCTGAACCAGAAATTTTTTCCTCGTTCATGAAAACACTCAAACCAAAAAGTGAACACTTGCCCTTTAAGAAGACTCATTCATCATTGACTCTTGCCACATAAAACATTCCAAACTTCCATCCATCTCTTTTTATACTGTATACATATAAACAAATGCACACGTATTGTCAGAACTGTTCTGGCCAAGCCATTGCAAGTTGCAGATCTCCTGAATATCATTCTCTAGATATTTTCATGTAAGCCTCTTCAAGACAAATATTGGAGAAGAAAAAAAATCACAAAAGGGCATGAGACAAACAATACTATCTATTGTATAATTCAAATTCAAAATTTACCGACAATAGTCTTTATAGCAATTTTCTTTCAGTTCAGGATCATATGTTGTTTAGTCCTTTTGCCTGGCCCAGGCTAGTTGTTTTTTTTGGCCATCTTGTTTCTGCTTTCCTTCCTGACCTCTATTTTCAAGAATGATGAGACCATCTTCCCAAGACTCACTTGTTGGGTCAATCCAGCCTGGTATTACAGAGAATTCTAGGAACAAGTCTATACATTCTGAAGGGTTCGCCTTTCTGCATAAATCTGGTAATATTCTACTTTGTAGAAAGGACAGAACGGGTGGCAGATTTACCAGAAGGAACAAATGTTGGAGCCGTAGTGCTATGGCCCACTGAATAAAAGAGCCAAAGAAGCTTTCTGGACCTGGCTGAGCAGAAGGCGCCATCGTGGGTGTTGATATTCACCACAACAAGAACTGAAAAGTTTGGCACAAGGAGCCCAGGAGCCAGGACATCCACTTGCGGCTGCTGGTCAAGCTGTATGAATTTTTGGCCGGACTGACTTACTCCACCTTCAATCAGGTTGTGCTGAAAAGTTTTTTTTTCTTGAGTTGCACTAACTAGCCACCTCTGTCCCTGTCCCAGATGATCTGAAAGATGAAGCTTCCTGGCCAGGAGAACAAAAGAGTTGTGGTTGTGGGGATGGTCATAGATGATGTGTGGATTCTGGAAGTGCCCAAGCTGAAGGTGTGTGCACTGAGTGGCCAACCTAAAGTCACAGTCTCAAGGCTGGGGGTGGTGGTGGTGGTGGTGGTGGTGGTGGTGGTGGTGGTGGTGGTGGTGGTGGCGGCGGTGGTAAGACGTTCACCTTCGACTAACTGGGGCTAGAGTCCCTGAAGAACCTAGACACTGTGCTCCTTTCTTGTCCTTAGAAGTGTACAGGCATTTTGGCATGCCTGAGAAATCCCATACAGCCACACCAAACACTCATTCTACTCCAAGGGCCGAAGTTTGAGCATGCCAGAAGCCAAAGGGCCAACTGGGGTTATAAAAAGTACCCCTGGATCTTACTGTTAATAAGAAGCTCTGGATGTTGAAAAAAAAAGTACCACCCAAGTCCAAAGACCTGAGGTCAGTTCCTAGACTTGGTGTTAGAAGGAGATAACTGATTCCCAAAACAGTCCTTATATTTCCACATGAATGCCATGGAACTCAATCCTTTCCCTCCAATACAGACACACAATGATGATGATGATGATGATGATGATGATGATGATGATGATGATGATGATGATGATGATAATTTTTAATTTGAAAATAAGCCAGTGTCCATAGTAACTATGAAGTCTACCAATAGTATCCAGAAATAGCAAAAGTCAGTCCTTAAGCTGAGCCTTAAGTGGGCTGGGCCACTTTGTCTACCCTAAATTGGAAACTGAGAGTAGCACCCAGCAGTAGTCAGCAGAAGTCTTCCTTCAGATTGCATAGGGGCTGGAGAATTACCATCAGCAAGTTGAACGTCTTTGCAAAGTCATTATCTTGGAGAGGGGGATGATGCCTATGCTTTATGCATGAGGCTCTAACATTTCAACAGCCACCAAAGGAAAAGCCTTAAAAACTTTATAGAGTTGGATATGTATGTATATATATATATATATATATATATATATATATATGTGTGTGTGTGTGTGTGTGTGTGTGTGTGTGTGTGTTTGTATATAGCATATGTGTGTGTGCATGTGTGCATGTGCATGTGTGTGTAACTGGTCTCAGTATTCTCTTTCATTTTTGTTTCTTAGACAAGGTTTCATGTAGCTCTGGTTCCCTAGAAATCACTACATAAACCAGATTGGCCATGAAGTTATAGAGATCCACCTGCCTCTACCTCCCCCATGCTGAGTGTCCAGTTGGGGACATTTTTAAAGCAACTATGACAACGTATCAGGTGTAACACTGACAGTAGGTGCTAATGAACCTAGACCAACTTCACCAAGAACATTACATTCTTACAAATGACCGCAGGCTCAAACGTTGAATGTTTCTTAGAGGTATTTCCTATTTAACAACCCCACACCCACAAATGTTATTCGCTTATAGGTCTTTCCCCATATCAGCAGACATAGCCTTCATCTACCCACTAAGGTTCAACAACCAGGAGAACTCTTCTACTCCCAGAGCTTGAAGTACCATGTACATGAAATTATTATCAAATCCTTACTTTTAGTTGAAAGGAAACTTAGTCCTAATATTTCCTATTACCTTAGCAAATACTGGAGAGTGTGACTGCTGAACCATGTGCCCATTTCTTAGTTAGCATCTTTTGGTTTGGTTTTTGGTTTATTTATTTATTTATTTATTTATTTATTTATTTATTTGTTTGTTTATTTTTTGGCCAACTGCTAGGCCAGTTCCTCCATCAGCTACACCATTTTACATTCTGTCTAAAAATGTACTGAAGGGAGTGTAAAATAGCTTTCATTTCCCCGTGTCCTCTCTAACACTCGTTATTGCCTCTTTTTGGTTCTATAATCCAAGTGATATAAACAGTTTGATAGTTTTGATTTATAGTTCCTTGATGAGAAGTGACTGGTCATTTTTTTAATGTTTACTGTGTATTTGTACATCTTTTTGGATGAATGGTTTATTATAATCTGTAGCTCATCTCAAAAGCATTTTTTACTCATGAAAAAAGTTGCAAAGATAGTACAGAGTGCTCCCATAATTTGTCTGACAAGGTTATATTGAAATATCTTTCACATCACATGGCACATTTATCCAAAAACGTGGACCATCATAAGAGGTATAAAGGATTAGCTGAACAACAGGTTGTATTCATGTCAGGTCAGATATTTCCAATTGCAACACAAGATAGTATACTGCACTTAACCCTTATAGCTCCGTATCTTCCTCCAGCCCATGATTACTTCTTTGTTTTTGGGACCACACATATGGGGGACGACACCATTGAGTTTTTCTTGAGTTTTCTCATGATAATATGGGATTATAGAGGTTTTGGAGAATATCACTGGTTGGAAATGCATTTCACATTGCATGCTAAGGAGTACATGATATGACTGAATCTGAACAATAGCCATGTTGCTCTTGA
Organism: Rattus rattus; assembly: GCF_011064425.1. Lineage (NCBI taxonomy): Eukaryota > Metazoa > Chordata > Mammalia > Rodentia > Muridae > Rattus > Rattus rattus. The sequence continues at coordinate 118,513,956 of NC_046172.1, forward strand.
TTACCTACTGATTTTTCCCAGTATGAAGTTCTACTTTCTCCCTTTCCATATTTATCCACATAGAATCAAGTTACCAAGTTCAGTCTACAACCATGGGAATTGGGATTGAACTCTATTTGAAGAGAGAGTTTATATGTGTTATTTGGAATTATTATTTTCATTAATTGTTATTATCTCTAGAAGATATGTCACAACTCCACTTCTTGTTCATTTAATCATCTCTCTGTCAATGAATTCATGGGGACCATTATTTATTAACATGTTCATCTTTGACCATGGGGAACTCTTTCAGGCTGGTTTCTCTGTCCCTTGATCTCTCTCACACATACACACCCATTTTCCTCTTGTTCCATATCCTTCCTATCTCTCTGTCCTTAATTTTCAGTTCATTTTAACACTATCAGGTGCCCCAAAGCCATCATATATATTCCTACCTTAGCTTTAGCACCAATCATTTCCCTAAAAGCTCTTTTTACTGGAGAATAATATTTGAAAAAGAAGATTTAGACACCATGGATGCTAATGGTTCTTAGTCTCTATGCTGCCTCACTAGTTAGAACAAGGGCATATTTGTATGCACAGTGAAGTAAGTATTATACATAGTAATATGTCTGTATTTCTATGTGTATGCATGTACATATACATATGAATTGATAATGTTTCTACCTTTAATCAAGCATGGTAGAGTTTATTTTAGCATCCCTTCTTTGCTTATCTATAACTTTCTCTGATGGCAAGAAGCATAACTTTCACTATTTACAACTATGTCATCTGTTTAATCTCTGAATACATGCAATGTCATTTCAGAATTGTTTATATGGGTCTCAATGAGGGAAAAAAAGTAGAAAGGAATGTTCCTATGAAGCCAATTTGATTTAGCTTTTCAATATTCAAAGACTCACTGTTTTCCAATAAAAATCAAGTTCTTTTTCCTTTACCATTTGAGATCACTGAACTGCTTGTAATTACAAATAGATTTTCTACTACTCTTTGTGCAATCTACATTCTGGGATCATCTGACATTCAGAATAATTTTAAAATTAATTTCTTGAGCAATTTAAGTTCACCACAAAATGAGCAGAATGGATAGAATTTCTCCCACACTCTTACCCTCTATATAATTGTCTCTTCAATTTTTCCATATTGCTACCAGTGTGCTACTGTGTGCTACAATTATTATGATTGAAATTTTTACTTTAACACGTGATTGTTCATTGTATTCTGGGTTAATTTGATTTTTTTAAATGCATGGGTTTGGAGTAATATGTAACATATAACAGATATGTACAATATAACATATAAATATGTAACATAGAACAGAGTAGTTTCACAGCCTTAACAATTTCTGTGTTTTATTTATCTATCATTTTCTCCACTGCAACTTTAGATAACTGCTGATCCTTTTATCAGTTCTATAGTTTTTATTTTTTCTGTATATAATGTTTTCAGAGTTACATAGATGTGATCTTTTCATGTGGATTTATTTCATTATAAAAGTCTATCTCAGAAGAGAGAGAGAGAGAGAGAGAGAGAGAGAGAGAGAGAGAGAGAGAGAGAAGAGAAGAGAAGAGAAGAGAAGAGAAGAAAATTTGGTATAAGATATTCATAGGAAAATGAGTGAAATATGCCAGACTCAGAAAAACAAACACAGCATGTTTTCTCACAAATGTAGAAGCTAAATTTGTTTAAATTTTTTTTGTGCATGTGTGTGTCTAGAATGTGGATTATGAGAAGAGAGGAATAAATCCAGGGAAGGGATATTTATTTTTCCTTTGTACTTTTTTTTCCTTTCAAAACCTTCAACTGATTAAATGAGGTCACTTTGGCTTCAAAGTCAGTTGATTGTAGGTTAATCATACCTACCAAAAAAAAAAAAAAAAACTTCACGGAAACACTTTGATGTTGGTACAATTGCATAATTGTGTACTATAGTCTAGTCAAGTCAAGTTAACACGTAATTCATTTTTGTCAGACATTTATTGAGGATAGCCCTTGGCCAGTTTGCTTGCTTGTTTGCTTGAAACTATCACTTGTATCTCAGGCTGGTCTTGAATTCACTATGCAAGTGAGGATGACCTCCTTCTACCTCTACTTTCCAAGTTCTGAAAAATATACAATTGGTTGGAGAGTTTCTAAGATCAATCTTTAGGGTTTCATGCTATACATCAGTCTACTAAGATACTCCAACTGTTGGAATAGATCTCATAGAGTACAGTATGAAACTAACTGTAGTGAGCTTTAGTCACATTGTGGCATACTCTTGACAGCAATAAAAATTAACAATTCTCACCAATCTCATAGATGAATACATACCAAAAATAAATCCCCATATGAATAATCCCTAGTGATGAATTCCATAGCACTATACTTACTTATGTGATATCTGCATTTATGCCAAATGCAGACAAAGGTTTTACCCAGAAGAGCAGTGCTCAGAAGAAAGCAGAAGAAGAGGGGTTCTGGTACTGGATGTGCATTTTGTTTTGCATCCATTCATTGGGTTACATTCCTGGCCATCCCTAATGTGCAGGACACTACAATAAAATAAATTAGAAATTTTGGAGGTTGAGGCAAAAGATTTACTATAAATTCAAGATGATCCTGGGCTACATTGTGAGTTTATCTCAATGAGTTCAAGGTTCTTTCCCACTTTGTCCCCTATTAGATTCATATCTAATATCTGGTTTTATGTGGAGGTCCTTGATATACTTGGACTTGAGCTTTGTACAGGGTGATAAGAATGGATCGATTTCAAAAACACCAAACGCCATCTGGAACCCTGGTGCACGGAAGCTCCCAGAAAGGGTGGCACAGATCTTCCTGGTTGCTGCCATCGCAGAGAGCTCATAAGCAACACCACACAAGCAAACTTGAGCCTCGGAACCACAGGTAAGACAAACCTTCCTGCTCCAGGCGACCTGCCTGGTGAACTCAGGACACACAGAGGCAAAATTCCTCTAGGACCGGGTACGTCTGGTGTTTAGTGGGAGTCCCAAACCCTCGAACCCTGCCCGCAGCAGCTCTCTGCTCCCAAACACCGTGGGAGAGAGACCCCACCGCCTGGACAGGTGGGCAATCCTGAGACTGCAGAGCAGAAGAGACCACCAACACTGCCCACCCCTGCCCACATCCCTGGCCCAAGAGGAAACTGTATACGGCCTCTGGGTTCCCTTGGATAAGGGCACAGGAGCAGCAAGTCCACTGTGTCTGAGACACCGCCGGAACCTGAAAGGACCGACCAGATAAACAGTTCTGTGCACCCAAATCCCATGGGAGGGAGAGCTAAACCTTCAGAGAGGCAGACACACCTAGGAAACCAGAAGAGACTACACTCTGCCCACATCTCTAACTCCAGAGGAAAACACCAAACGCCATCTGGAACCCTGGTGCACGGAAGCTCCCGGAAAGGGCAGCGCAGAACTTCCTGGTTGCTGCCCCCGCTGAGAGCCCATACAACACCCCACCCAGCAAACCTTGAGCCTCCCTGGGAACACAGGAAAGAAAACCTTCCTTGCCCCAAGGCTTAATTCTGCCTGGTGAACCCAGGCACAGGCAACACACAGGAACAGCTGAAGACCTGTAGACAGGAAAAACTACACACCCGAAAGCAGAACACTCTGTTCCCATAACTGGCTGAAAGAAAGCAGGAAAACAGGTCTACAGCACTCCTGACACAAAGGCCTATAGGACAGTCTAGCCACTGTCAGAAATAGAAGAACAAAGTAACACTAGAGATAATCTGATGGCGAGAGGCAAACGCAGGAATCCAAGCAACAGAAACCAAGACTACATGGCATCATCGGAGCCCAATTCTCCCACCCAAGCAAACACGGAATATCCAAACACACGAGAAAAGCAAGATCTAGTTTCAAAATCATATTTGATCATGATGCTGGAGGACTTCAAGAAAGACATGAAGAACTCTCTTAGAGAAACACAGGAAAACATAAATAAACAAGTAGAAGCATATAGAGAGGAATCACAAAATCCTTGAAAAGAATTCCAGGAAAACACAATCAAACAGTTGAAGGAATTAAAATGGAAATAGAAGCAATCAAGAAAGAACACATGGAAACAACCCTGGATATAGAAAACCAAAAGAAGAGACAAGGAGCTGTAGATAGAAGCTTCACCAACAGAATATAAGAGACAGAAGAGAGAATCTCTGGAGCAGAAGATTCCATAGAAATCATCGACTCAACTGTCAAAGATAATGTAAAGCGGAAAAAGCTACTGGTCCAAAACATACAGGAAATCCAGAACTCAATGAGAAGATCAAACCTAAGGATAATAGGTATAGAAGAGAGTGAAGACTCCCAGCTCAAAGGACCAGTAAATATCTTCAACAAAATCATAGAAGAAAACTTCCGTAACCTAAAAAAAGAGATACCCATAGGCATACAAGAAGCCTACAGACCTCCAAATAGATTGTACCAGAAAAGAAACACCTCCCGTCACATAATAGTCAAAACACCAAACGCACAAAATAAAGAAAGAATATTAAAAGCAGTAAGGGAAAAAGGTCAAGTAACATATAAAGGAAGCCCTATCAGAATCACACCAGACTTTTTGCCAGAAACTATGAAGGCCAGAAGATCCTGGACTGATGTCATACAGACCCTAAGAGAACACAATTGCCAGCCCACGTTACTGTATCCTGCAAAACTCTCAATTAACATAGATGGAGAAACCAAGATATTCCATGACAAAACCAAATTTACACAATATCTTTCTACAAATCCAGCACTACAAAGGATAATAAATGGTAAAGCCCAACATAAGGAGGCAAGCTACACCCTAGAAGAAGCAAGAAACTAATCGTCTTGGCAACAAAACAAAGAGAAG